>NC_066872.1:41190943-41490943 GCF_022985175.1 Labeo rohita
CGCATCTGGAGTAATGCAGCTGGAGTTCTTCATCCGTGAGCGAGCCGAGATGAATATCTCTTTCCCTCATCCAGATTTTTTAAGACCACGGAAATGTATCCCATTCCATATTAATCCTACTCCGCACGCCGATGCTACTAAGGAGCTCATATCTCCGTGCCGCCCTCCCCTTCCTCCTCCTTCTTTTTCTGAAATTAGCACATTGAATGTCTCGGAGTTGGCTGCTAATAGCAACAGCACCTCGGGATGGCGGGGGCCGTTCTGATCAGCCAGACGACGGCTTAACGTTTGACCTTGGGACACGATATTAAGCTATTGTGGAGACGGATGTCAGGCCCGCGACACAAACTTGAGCTCATAATGGCGAAAGCACGCGCGTGTAAATCCACATACAAATATTCATAAGATAAGAGGCGGCGCGATCCTGCGCGGACTAACAATCTGGCGGTAGATTGCGGCTAATTTCTTTAGTCTTAAACATGGCTCACATTTGCTTTGACTCAAAGTGCAGTAATCTGCCTAATTTATTCACAGCCATTCACAGTTTCAAAAATAGCTCATCTTGGATGTGCGAATATAAACCCTTTAATTATGCTTTTGACAATGTTTCAGTAAACCCCAAGGCCAGTATGAGATACATTTCACATCAGGAATAAAATATATATATATATATATGTATAAAAACAATATGCTTTCTCAAAAAACACTGATATTGCATTATCAGCAATATCATTAAACACAATTATGGTATTACAAAGAAAAAGATGTTTTTGTGGTGGTGAGTTTGTCAACTATGTTACTGACAAACTATTATTTTTTTTTTTGTTGTTGTTTGTTTGTTTTAAGGGGGGTGTTTAGCTATTAGGGCCCTATGAAATCCATTTTTTTTTCCAAATTTAGTCATTTTATTTTTTCTGGATTTTGGTTTAAATTATTCTGGACTTTGTTTTAATACTTAAATTAATTTTTATTAAATTAATTGAAATCATGACTTACAAAATTTTACAGTAATTTATTAAAAGTTTTATTTTTTATGTTTTATTATTTTTATTTTTTCTCAAATTCATTTTTTTTTAATTTTCTGGATTCCAACCAGACATTGACTAGCATGACTTCTTACACAATTTAACAGTAATTTAATTATTATTGTTATTATTATTATTATTATTATTATTATTTCAAATTCAAATTTTACTAAATTCTGTTTTTCCATTTTAATTTTCTGGATTTCAATTTTAGTGGTTTAATTAAATTTAAATAATCAAAAGCATACTTAATTAATAGATTTTAAATTAATTTATTAATAGTATTTATTATTATTATTTGTATGATTGTTCCTCAAATAAATAATGCATTAATAATAATTTTATTAGTAGTAGTAGTAGTAGTAGCAGTAGTATCATTACATTAAGCAAGGCTATTTCTTTCACAGTTTATTCAAGTTAAACCAAACTTTAATTTTAATGTATTTACATAAGGACCTTGTAAGTTTCTGTTTGTGTATGATCATAGTTTTTCTCAAAAGAAACGGTAAAATGCGCATGAAGTAACTCTCAGAGCAGTTCTATAGATTATGTCTGTGTTAATGTGTTCATATATCGAGATGACAGACGCTGAAAACACCACAGGTGTCAGTATGTGTGTAGTTAACAAACCAATTATTCACATAGTGACACGTTTTCAGATTTACATAGTATTTTTTGGAACTTAATATTAACAGAAACTAGTCCATATCATGTATTTATTCATTTAAAATTTGGTGAATTCCGTGACATTCCGTATTATATAGTAAATTCCATTTTTATGACTGGATTTCGTGATTCTGTCTGCATTTTCTGCATCACGGAAATCATAGGGCCCTAAGTTAGTAATATAGTTGACAATTTTTGTGGACATGAGTAAAATAAAATGTTTTCTTATTTGAAAGAAAAAAATAAATTTCTAAGGTATTCAAATCAACATAGATAACCTTGACTAACATTTTTTTTTTAAACACCATTTTGCTATTACAAAGAAAAAGATGTCTTCCTGCTGGTGAGTTTGTTGACGATGTTACTGACATAGGTCACAAAGTTGGCAATTTCACCATTTTAATTCATAATTTCAATGACAGGTCTTGTCTGGCCAACCAAATGTTCCATACGATCAGACCTCAAATTGTAATATTTGACTTAAAATCATTAAATATGTTGCAAACCAAAACAATGTACCCAACATAATATACTCCTTGAAAACAGGCCACTGGAGATCAAATGTGACCCTGAACCGCAAAACAAGTCATAATAGTAAAATTTTTTTTTAAATAATCTAAAAGATGAATAAATATATTTTCCATTTATGTATGGTTTGTTAGGACAGGACATTATTTGAAAATCTGGAATCTGAGGGTTCTTATATTTTTGATATATTTACGGTAGGACATTTACAAAATATCTTCATGGAACATGATGTTTACTTAATATCCTAATGATTTTTGGCATAAAAGAAAAATCGATAATTTTGATTCATACAATGTATTTTTGGCTTTTGCTACAAATATACCTGTGCTACTTAGGACTGGTCTTGTGGTCACAATTATATAAAATGTTTTAACAATGTGTTCATTTTCATCAGTGGAGGACCTCACTTGATGCTGGTTATGTGATATTGGTTAGTAATAATAACATAGTTGTCATATTTTATAATATTATTCATTATTTTGAACTCAAGACTTTCTCAGTCTAAATAGCGGATATTGCAAAAACATGAAGGCAATTTCAAGCAAACTGAAAAACAGCGTGCACAAAAGAAAATTGTTAGAAAAACATAATTATCATCAATGGACATGAAATGTACCCTAGATTATAGTGACCCATAAAAGACAATGAGGACATGCTTTGATGTTATTATGAAGACCAAAAAAAATACTCGTTTTCACATCCTTCCTTCGGACTCAGCCTTTGCTATTTGGCAACTTTGTTGTCTACGGTGCGCTCTTCGAGTCCCTGGTGATAATTATTTGATCTTGTTTAGTTCATTATTCATCTTGTGGGAACCTGCTGCGGCTTGTGTATAAATGCCATATGAAAGCATTGTGATCTGAGGATGCAGCTTCACTTTTATCCTCATTCCCCAAACAGATCAATTAGTAAAACTAAACAGTAAATTATTAATCGCATTGCTTTGTGTCCCGGTTTCATCAGCATTAGAAAAACAGTTCGTTAGAGCGGGGGAAACGGGCAGGTGATTGAGCGGAGACCAAAACCGAAGCGATGCCGCGAGAGCTTCGGAGGGGCGGAATTAACCCGCCTGTCCGTCACGTCGGGTGACGTTTCTTTGTCGCGACGGCACCTGCGCGAAACGGGGTCAATCTCCGTTTCAAAGTCGTCGGTGACATATGCTGCCCAACGGGGCTCCGCGTGCGCGGGACACGCCCCGCAATCAAATAATATTTTGCACGGAATATTCAAATGAGGCGAATTTTAACGAGCCGCGCTCATTCGCACGCAACCGAGGGGACGTTTCAAATGAGTCCCTTATTTGTCAGGAGACGGCCAGGTATATAAACTTCTTTTTTTCTTTTTTTCCAGAATAAAATCTGAATTCACAGGTCCTCTCAGGGGCAGCAGATTGCTCCACTGTTCTGAGTTGGGCAATTTGAATAAATTATTCGAAGGAGGGGGGTGACTGGCGCTAGAAAGAGAAAGAGAGGGGCGAGAAAAAGGGCTCGGTGGTTCATTTTGCACGAAATTATATTTTTGCTGGAAAGGTTAATTTTGAAGGGAGTTTGAATGGCTGGGAACGCTGCAGTCGCTGGATGGTGTTGCTGGAGGTGGCTGCAGTTATTAAAAGCGATTGCGTTTCCTGCCGGATCTCTCCAGAGAGAAGAATCAGTGGAGATGTTAAACCTTGCTTGACACCCCAGTTGGATAATTGTGGGTGTGGAAGCTAATCAGCAGAACATGTCTCCTCGATTTAAATCTTGTCAGTTAGTCGAGATTAGACCCTCCCGTATTGGGTACCATTAGCTTTGTTGCATGTCAATGTGCTGGAGAAGCTGTTGGCAAGGTCCGGCTACAAGGGTAAAAGACGAGCTCGCTGCGGTTAAGGCAGATGTATTCAAGCTGTAAGACCGCTATGGAATTTTTTTTTTAAACCTCAGAAATACATACATTCCCTGTGTGATATTATGCAGTGTTTGAAATTGCGTTTGTTACCACTGACCCAAGTGTGAGCCTGAGGAGAGAGAGAGAGAGAGAAAAAAAAAAGGATTTGTTCTGATTCTTCCTCTAGGAAATAATGAAGGGAAAAAACTATCTATCATTTATACATTGAATATCGATGTACAAAAAAAGGTTAAAAAAAGAGAGGTTTGATGCACTGAATATCAATGTGCAAACAAAAAAGGGAATAAATACACAATTTAATGCATTAAATATCATTAAGCAAAAAACAAAAAACAAAAACAAATCTAAAATAGGCAGAAAATATCCATAATTTTACTTTTAAAAAAATTAATTAAATAAATAAATCTGATGCATTCAATATCAGAGCAAAAAATTACAAATAAATATAAAATTTTATATAAATATTAAATTATATAATTAGAATGTGTAAATAAAATAAAAAGAAAGCAAAAACGAAAGAGAAAAAAAAGAAAGCTAGATGGATCATAGAGCAAAAGAAAACCCAACAAAATATTACAAACTAAAAAAAAAAACATGGTGAACATATCCAGAATTTTACACTGAATGTGCAAAAAGAAAAAAGAAAAATCTGATGCATTAAATAAAAAAAAAATTGCAAAAAAATATTACAAACTAATCTAAAATATTATATAAACAATTATAGGACAGACATATAGACAGATAGACAGACAGATAGACAGATACATAGATAGATAGACAGACAGACAGACAGACAGATAAATAGGTAGACAGATATTGAAAATAGGAGAAAATATCCATAATTGTACACTGAATATGCAAAAAATCAGATGGCTTGAAATATTACACATTTTTCCAGGAACCATTCATTTTTGCTCGTGTCCAGACTTCAGAAAAGCACATATGTATTTCCGTTCAAAGATATTAAATTATAGCACAGCTCTCGCTTGAGTGAGATCGTGAAATCCATACATTGACAGCGTAAATGGCCAATAATCTTTGACAGCGTGATCTCATTAATAAAGGGAGGGCATAAATTTTGCTCAGTTTGAAAGGACGACTAATTCAAGAATGTGCAGTGAATTTTATAGCCGCAGTCTGGCTGGCCGAGGGCCAGGCCTTTGCATTCCCCCCACGGTAAATATTTGTAACAGATTTCTTGCTGCAGGACAAAAGCTTCTTCTCAGGCCAAATACACAAAAAAGCCGTGCCAAGTTCACCGGCCCTGCTGATTTCTGCGCTGGGCGGCTGCATACCAGCACTACTCCTCATCACACCGGCCTGAGTGCTGACAGATGTTCCTCGCCTCTCGCTTTCTTTTTTTTTCTCCCTCCCTCCCTCCCTTCAGACGACACACCACATCTGCGAGCGTCAGACTTTTATATATGATTCCGACAGAGTTTTTCACTTTAAAGTCAACATGAAATCAAAACAGACCTTCTTGATACACATTCCTGATCAATTCATCAGTGCATGTTATTTTAAAGAAAAAAGTGGTGACTTCGGACGATCTTTCGTCAAAATGCATTAATGTGCTTACTCAGGTCATGCAGAATTTAGGATGGCGTTAACTACTAGCTAAAAAGCTATTTAGAAATAGTTCTTAACAAATTTCATTTAGAAATTGCTAGTCATTTTCACAAATAATTACAAAAAATTGCCAAGTTGCACCTTGAATTAAATGCAAACGTAAAAGCAGAAAGCAAAAATATTTTGTAAAATGTACTCCAAAAATCATTTTTTAGGGTAGTGTTTTTAGTGTAGGGTTCAATTCTGCTAAAATGCATGCCATGCATGTGTGCACTTTTAGATGCTTCATTTTGGAAAGGTATTTTCTAAATGCATATATGCACATATTTGGATAAAACTAAGCGTTTTACCAGTAAAATTGGTTGCACATGTCATTTCATGTTGACTATAAAGTGATTTTGAAACTGTATGTGCTGTAAAAACCATGCAACAATCACTCTGAAGCTCCAAAAAACTGAATTATAACTAGTAAAATTCTCCCTACCAATGCCATCCTGACAAACCAAAAAACAGACATCACACACACTCATATACAGCGAGAGAGAGAGTTCAGCCCTCCGATTAGTCGGATCAAAGCTGCATCTGCTGTGAGGTTGGGTTAGTTCAAGGCCTGCGGGCTCCAAAGCTGTTTATAAACAGTTGTTTCTGGCTGTTGAGCTGGATCATGGACAAATCCACGCTCTGCGAGAGGCGGCAGCAACAGGCGAGAGTATCAGACCGAAACACCGACCCATAACCGCACGCGTTAACACCCCTCTGAGTGGAGCTGAGCCTGTGGTGAAAAAAACATTTTCTATTACCAGAAGCTCAATCTGTTCAGCCTAGACGGGATAACACGGCTGTTTGTGTGTTGCGTGTGCGCGGCGAGCGCTAATAATCATCTGGCGTGTATTATATTCATCATTTAAATAAAGATATGCAGTTTGTCTCATTCCACATGTAATGAATCACCAAAATTATCAATTTAAAAATAAATATGGAGATTATTTCGCCCCGGCAATATGTCACGGAGCTAAAATCATTAAATGTTGTCAGAGGCCATGTTGCAGTTTTATTTAGGAGTTTTAATAGTCATTGAAGCATTAATTATTGATAAGCCCCACGATTGATTGGCTGACTAGATAATGTAATTGAAAAATGAAAATCATCACAGTAAGTGTCTGGAGTACTGAAATTGACTGGGTGTGTGTGTGTGTGAGACTGTGTATCTTAGGGGATCACCCTATGTAGGATTTCATCATTACTGCCAGACTATAAAAGTAGTGCTGTGATTAAAAAAAGCTGATTGATTTGGCTCTCATTGGAATTAGCCGTCCCTGCTTTGTCTAAGGGCCCTGTCTGAGTGTGTGTGTGTGTGTGTGTGTGTGCGCGTGTGAGAGAAAGAGACGGGATGTGTGTATGTGTGTGCGTGTGCGGGGGAAACACAGCTGTCTGTGCGTTCTTGTCGTCAAAAGGTGGCCCCACTCCCTCACATTTTATTCTTGCAGCGTCTCTCCCAAACACAGTCGGCTGTACTAAAGATATCGTTGCCACACACACTCACACACACACACATACAATATACCTATTGATTTTACTATCTGCTGCAATGAGTGATCATCCACGTCCAATTCCACAACCCAAAGATGAGTTCAATATCCATACGGATGCCACGACTATATTTCATTAGCAGAAACTGGAAATGGAAAGTATGATCTATGTATAAAAGATAACAATTCTGAAGAGAAGTCAAGCCATTATCTGCTTTTTTTTCCAAAAACCTATATAGTCTTCAAAAAAGGGAATAAAATTAAATGTAATCATTTCTAAAAATGTTTTATCTTCTGGAATTTTTTTAAAAATTATTTTTACTTTTCTTTAACTTATATAAATATGCATGTTTTTTAAATATCTATTAAAACGCAAGCAAAATAAATTTGCAAGCAATGTTTTGCATATTTAATTTAAACACAGTATACCATATATTTATTAATATAAACAATTAAAATAAATGTATCATACATTATAAATGTACTAAACATCAGCTGTTGTCAGCTGCTGGTTTGAAACCTAAAATTAGGTTAAATATATATATTAAAAAAAAAAAAAAAAAAAAAAGCGAAATAAATTAAAATGTTTTGCATGTTTAATTTAAACATAATATGCCATTTTATTAATATAAATCATTCAAATGCATTTATCATACATTATACTAAACAGCTTAAAAACATGCTTTCCATTGATGCACGGTTACAACTATTTAAAAATTTTGGGTGCAAAAAACCAAAACAAAACAAAACAAAAAAACATCAAAATATCGAAAAAAATCAGTTCTTAGCAATGCATATTACAAATCAAAAATTACGTTTTGATATATGTATGGTGAGAAATTTACAAAATATCTGCATGGAACATGATCTTTACTTAATATCCTAATGATTTTTGGCATAAAAGAAAAAAATCAATAATTTTGACCCATACATTGTATTTTTGGCTATTGCCAACTTAAGACTGTGCTACTTAAGATTGGTTTTGTGGTCCAGGGTCACATATATAATTGAAATAAATATTAGTGGTTGTCAGCTACTGGGTTCTGACCTAAAATTGGGTTTCAGATCTGATATACTGTACTATTAATATATTTTAATGTATGTTTTTATATAATTTAAGGTAGACAATTTTAGTACCATGTTGCCTATAATCCTCAAGAAAAACACTTAAAAATCATTTATTTTAACTATATTTCATTAACCATAATCTGCATTTAAGCACATTTAACATATTATTAAAGCATCTTTATATATAGCACACGTGAACCCAAAAAGACGATAATTATATTCCCGAGTAACACACCGTGCAGTTTGTCACACTAACCCATTTTAACATTCTGCCATCATCATATTCGAAGGACATTAACGCAACTTTCCTCAACTTCCTGAGCGCCCAGGAAGAGAGAGGCTCTACGGGTGGGCGGGCAGGCGGGCGGTACGACGTCTTACATACACAAGCAGCAAGACGAGGTAGCGTTTCTTTTGTGCTCTGCGCAGAGGGGCTGATGTGTGTTAATCGGAAGCCCTCTTGCCCTGCCTGGGTGTTAATTCAGCAAGCTGTTAAAGAGAGCTGTAGATTAACAGATAAAGGTGCCGTGCGCCGGGGTCAGGCTGATATGGACTCCCAGCCTTCCCCGGCGCTTGTCAGATGCCTGCGTGGATTAACACCGAAGCTTCCCGTTCTCTCCCTCCCGTTGTCGCAAGGTCAGAGGTCAACCGTTTAGCCCTATCGGCAGGCCCTCGACGAGAGGCGAGAAGGCAGGCGATCTGCATACAGCCGACGAGGAGTACGAGTTCATTCGGAAGGGGAGAGAGGATGCGCCGAGTCTGCCGTAAGGGATTACGGAGCGGACCGAGGCATAAATTCAGAGGATTTTATTTTGTAAATGCTGTAGATGTCTCTGTTAAGACAGAATCGCGAACGCACGGGAAAAGAGATCACACTTTTTTCAGGCGAACAAAAAAGCCGGAGGAAAATGTGGGAAACATGAAATATGTGGAACATGAAACTCTGCAAATTTGACTTATAACAAGCAAAATTACACCCGCTGTCATTTAAATTATGGCTGCCCTCTATAAAGGTGTCTTTTAGGTGCATTAATTGAATTCGGCAGTATTTTCCAATAATAATCTGTAAAGTTCATCCGTCCATCGCTCACAGGATCCCCGCTGTGTGCGCGAGGAGGACGTATCTATTTCAGTGGCTTAATTTATTTTCATGATTCGCTGATAATGACTGCCATGCAGGCTGTACATCAGAATTAACCTTCATTTCACTGAGGTATATTACGATGACAGTCTCCGACACATTTCACCTACACAAAGGGCATTCTCTCTCTCTCTCTCCATCTCTCTCTCTCCTGGCTTTATAATCATCCTCGGCAGACGAAGATTGTTTGATAGCCGATTAATTTTCATAGGAAATCAAGTGGCCAGCTCTCCCAAAAGGCACACATGCAATGTGCTTGCAGCTTCTTTTTTTTTTCTTTTTAGCAATTAGGCATTTTATATAATCCCTTTTTGGAAATCACATTTTAATTTTTTTAATTATTATTATTATTGCAATTATTAAAAAATAAAATCCCCACCCGGCGAATTATTTTCGCCGCTGTCGACATAACAAAAGTGGTGTAAATTAATCAGGCACATCAAGCACGGGAGCTTTCTAATTTCTATGCAAACCATTAAGTGTCAGATATGAATTTCACCATTTGCTATGGTCTCAGTCAAAGGATTTCATTAGGGGGCTGACGTCACGTTTGAGGCGCGAGCCGGATCATTCCTGTCCTATTTTCTCCCTCATGAGCTCTTTGTTCTTCTAGCCTTTGTAGGATCTTTGCACTAAAAAGGACTATGCAAATTACAATAATAGATTTCGCTAAGCGCCACGGCAATGGCATGATAGCCTATTTAGGAGAAAACCAAAGCAATATTCAATTTATGGTATTAACCCAGACACATGCAAAGGTTGCCAAAAAAGTGATTAAGAAATTACAAAATTGGTCCAAACCGCTCGCAGTCTCTCGCTTTCTCTCTGTCTCTCCACCCTCCCTCCTTCCCTCCCTCCCATCGTTCGCTCGTCCGCACACAATGACATGGCAAACATAATGAGGGTGGACTGGTAATTAGAATGTTCTGGAGAGCTGGAATAGCGAGCTTACCCAGGGCTACCGGCTCTGCACCGACGCTGAGAGGTGAAAACTACCGGCACGCTGGAGAGAGGTCTGGAGGTTACTGCCAGGAGCCGAACCAGAGCCGGATGGATCACGTGACTGCTGAAATAGAGAAATAATTCATTATTTACATTTTGAAAAATTTTTTACGTTAAAATTTTTTTCATTATTTACGTTTAAAAAATTAAATTTAATGAAAATAACAACAAAAATGTCTAAAAATTACACTTAATATGTAGTTGTATAAATAATAATAATAATAATAATAATAATAATAATAATAATATAACAATAATAGTAATAATAATAATTTATTACTGTAATAATTATTAAAAGTATTGATGCTAAACATTAATATCAATAACAATAATAATAATAAATAATTATCATCATCATCTCTGGATTATTAAAATAAAAATACAATTCCAAATATTAGATAATAATAATAATAATAATAATAATAATGATATTTATTACTATATTAATTACCAAAATATTGATGGTGATAATAATAATAATTATAATAATATCTGGATAATTAAAATAAAATAATATCTAATTCTAAAAATTACATTTAATATAAAGTTTACAAAATAAATAAATAAATAAGAATAATAATCATTTTTATTATTATACTAATTATCAAAAATATTGATGCTAATATTAATATCAATGTTCATCATCATCTCTATAATTAAAACTAAAATAACAAAATAAAAAAATACATTCATATACTTTTATGAATAAGAAGAATAAGAATAATTACAATTTGTATTACTAAAATAATTATAAAAAATATTACTACTACTACTACTACTACTACTAATAACAACAAAAACAACAACAATAATAATCAGCATCATCATTAAGATTACTGGATTATGTTTTACAAGAAATTACTTTTCAGTACTTTTTCTATGTATAATTCAATGTGTTACTTCCCATTTTGTTGCAAGTAAATGTAAAGTTTACTTAATTTCTGAGTTAAAACTGTTTCTACACCAACTTGTGTGTGTGTGTGTTTGTGTGTAGGATCTGTTACTGTTGACCATTTCTTTTTTCTCAAGTTTTTTTTTTTATACCATTTTTATTGACCTTTTAGCCTTTATACGTTTATACGTTTAAATGGAATTTCAGCATGACAAATTATTTTAAACACAAATATTTAGAGTGAAGGATCAATTTATAAGATCTCATAAAAGCATAATAATTATAATAATATTAATTATTAAAATGCCACTTAAAACTGATTTTACATGGAGTATATGCAGGATGTAAATTTCCCAATCTAAATGAAGGGCTATTTCCACATAATTTCATTTTATTTTTATATACACACAACAGGACTGTGTGCCAGATTCAAACCTGCATCTCCCTGGTGAGCACCTGTGCTAACCACTAAGCCACAACTCTGACAACGAAAGGCTAATTGAAGCAGTTCTCACTGTATCTGTCGTTTTTTTCCCCCCTACGCAGGCCCTGCAGGTAGAGCCGCGAGATGATCCGTCCCTCTAGCGCATCTCCACAAATAAATATAATCAATCCCGCATTTACATACAAATAGGCTTCTTAGCCCTCTTCATACCGATCTGACGGCCGTCCACACGGGAGCAAATATATTCACTCTACACGGCAATTTCATATTTATCATCCAATGGCTTATTGATTGTTTCTTTTTTTCCAGCTTCTTCTTCTTCAAAGAAATGTTCCCCTTCATTTTATTAGTGGATATTGAGGGGCATGTTTAGCAGATACGCCACGTGTGTTTCATCATTTCCTGGCGGGCGAGATTATGACTATTGACATTGTCACTTCTCTCAGCACTTATCGTTGCTTACTGGTAGCTATCAGTGCATCGCGGCGCACCACTTAAAGGCCGTAAACCGGAGGAGCGTGCGTGCGTCTAATATGCCTCATTCGCTTTGTGTCAAACTGACAGCCCACCACGCTCAAATAGATGTCAATCCCACCACCGCAGGACAAATATCCACGGCGGCAAGCGTGACCGACGCAGTATGTTAACACAGCGGCCCGATATATCCAGATACACACTGAGCGAGAGCTCCATTATAGGCCGACGCTCTTAAACGGCCGCTTGACACGTATAATAACTTACGTAAGGTATCACTTCCTGCGACGCCGACGGTATACGAAGTCACAGCGAGGCAAAGTGTCGTGGTGAAAAATGCAACTTCCTCCCCCGTCGTAATTAAAGTGTCAGAATGCGGCCGGGCTCGCAGACAATAACCCTGCTAGGTTTAATTTGAATAGGCAATCTCTGCTTTGGCTATGCATTAAGAGAAACATCTGAGATATTGCTCTATTAACTGTTTCACTCACCCAGCGCTGGCCTTTTAATTAGAGTTTAATAGCAGTTATTAACTCATTACGGGGCATAGGGGGAGCATTCGTAGCTACTGTGACCTCTAGCAAAGTTGACACTTCAATGGTAGAATATTTCCCGAAAATTCATTCATTTAATTGTGACCTATGCAAATGCGGAGTTCGTCATTACAACCCAGCTGCAATAATTAACTAGAGTGCCTCAAATTAAAATATAAATGGAGGGATTGTGTGTCAGCCATGGCGTGCAA
This sequence comes from Labeo rohita, assembly GCF_022985175.1. Taxonomy (NCBI): domain Eukaryota; kingdom Metazoa; phylum Chordata; class Actinopteri; order Cypriniformes; family Cyprinidae; genus Labeo; species Labeo rohita. Next base: position 41,203,915 of record NC_066872.1, read on the forward strand.
AAAAAAAGAAAGGAAAAATGAGATTTCATTTGTTTGAATTGTTTTAAATGAACCCGGCACTGTTGGCAAAAGCCGCGTACTTTGTTTTGTAAATGGGAGAGGTATCACAGTATCTAAGACGATATCTGACGCTCGGCGTGAGGCTCTAGCGCACTTCTCGTTCCAAACACGCACGCACGCACAAACAAACTCTCACCCTCGTTTCACACATACGAACGTGGAGTTTCAACACGTGCCATATCACATGTCGGCACTCGGGGATCCCGTGAACAAACTTATTACGACTTGTTTTTCACGTTTAATTTGTTTGCTCGAAGACACTAAGTGGTTTATCAACACGTCGCAGTCACCTGACACCACCGCCGGCATGTGACACAACAAAACAACACACGAGTTTGCAGTCGAATGCAAACACACCAGGTTCATGATCACTCCAACATGAACAAATTGAAGGTTAAAGGTCAAAAAAACAACACTGCAGGCATCTAGATATGAATTTTCAGGCACTTTAAAGGGGGATCAGTGATAATCTATATTATTATGATTATTATTAATTATTAATTATTATTATTTTTATTATTATCATCATCTGAAAAACACAAAATATTATTATACGTCCAAAAAAAAAAAAAAAAAAAGAGAGAATTAATGTTTGGGTCCCTGTGGTTTAAAGCAAAATGATCAGTTATTTAAAAAAAACTAAAAAGGAAAAAAAAAAAAGCATGACTATATATAGTTAACATTTATACAGCCTTAATATCTATATTATTATTATTACTATTACTATTATTATTATTATTACTGTTTGGGTCCCTGTGGATTACAGCAAAGCAATTAGTTATACTAAATTAAATAAATAATTAAATAATTAAATAATTAAATCTATCTATCTATCTATCTATCTATCTATCTATCTATCTATCTATCTATCTATCAAAAAAAAAAAAAACAACAACATAATAATACATATCAATGTCTTGGTCCCTGTGGATTAAAGCATCATTATCAGTTATAATCAACATAAATAAATATATAAATAAATAAAATGTACATCACTTTAATAATTATTTTATTTTATTTTTATATTATTTGTTTGTTTGTGTATTTATTTATTGACATTGTTTTTTTAATTTATATCTAACGATCTATCCTTCAAAAAAAGTAAGATAATAATCAATATCAATGTTTGGGTCGCTGTGGATTAAAGCATCAATATCAGTTATAACCCAAAAATAATTAAATAAACAAATAAATATTTATATAGCTTTAATATTTATCTATTATTTATTAAATTTTTTTATCTATCTATCTATCTATCTATCTATCTATCGATCTATCTATCATTAAGATAATAATAAATATTGATGTTTGGGTCCCTGTGGATAAAAGCATCACTATCAGTTATAATCAAAATGAAGTAAGATACAAATTCATTTGAATTGGTAAATTGCTGAAGAATCACTACATCCATCCATATCTATCCCTGCTTATTAAGCAAGAAAAAACTTGCCATAAGTTTTACGATACTCATCAGATTGAACGTGTCCACAGCCGAGATTTCAGTCTTCCCATCCTTGCCGAAAGCATGCACACACACACTTACACGCACACACCTGCCTGATTTTCATTTATTATGCCCTCTTCAAATCGCCTGAAGGAAAAGTTTGATTCAAACAGGGGGGAAAAAACACCTCACAAATTAACAAAACTGTCACTCAGGAATTACAGCAGGCTGAACACTGCAAAATGCATTCTTTGAAGTCCTCATTTCAGCAAAATTATATGAAAAAAAAAAAAAAAAACTTTATATCTAATTAAAATGATAACTGTATTCTCATTTTTCAAACTCTCCATATCCTGAGGGCCAATTGGGATGAGTGGGTTTTTTTTCCTGGCGTTTTATTTTTTTTCTGCCGTCTCTTCACCGCTGCGGCGTGCTGAACTGCTCCTACAGCAGGATCACATCATTACCATCTCCCCAGCTGAGTCGCCAGCAACCATTATCATGCAGCATTATTAATCTTCTTGTCTTATCAACTTGCAAATCACAAACCATTGAGCCTTATGGCGTGGTTTTGGGTCCACGGTTATTCATTTTGTAGGTCTACCTAGCCTCCAAGTCCTCTTAATCACCTGACGATTGTCAGTCTCTTCCTTTTGCCCTGCCCCCGGTGGCCTCAAAAAAAAAAAAAAAAAAAAAAAAAAAGTCTTTTAGCCCCTCTCCCTTTATTTCCCCCTCTTACGTTTTACTTTTTTTTTTTCCGAGGATCCCTGCTTTTGAAGCGACTAGACAGTGAAGAGGATAAATTTCATTAATAGAAGAGAATTAACATCCTACTGCCACGAGATGACCTCTTTTCCTGACACGTATGTCTAAGTCATTCCCGTCATTTTTTATTCGCCATTAACATTCTTGGAAGAAAACGCTGGCGACATATAGGACTGATAGAGAGAGACAGGAAAAGAAAAGGAGAGTGAGGGAGAAAGGAGAAGTTTCTTTAAAACAAGATTCACTGACCCTCAGTTCTTCGCTTTGGAATCAGTTTGCTTTTCTTAGTACTGAAATATTTATCATATTGAAAAAGAAAAATGTGTGTGCGCCTGTGGACGCATTTAGATGGAGATTCCTTTAAAAACTATGCCTGAATTTATCCTCTTTTACATAATTAAAAAGCTTTGTGTAAGATGCTGGATGAGAGCGAATGAAAGAAACTTAGACAAATGCATGGAAGAGTCAAATTAGCAGATTTCTTTGATATTTTGATACCTCAATTCTAGTTTCTGAGCACTTCATTTCATCTTTGAAGTCACGCGGTGTTCAAGTGGACACTTGCGTACTCACTCGCACAAAGGCACGGCTGAACGCACGCGTCCACACGCTGAGATTTCAACTTTTTTCATGGAATACAAGGCGAAATGTGTTAACGGTGCAACGCGTGGAGCAGATAATAATTTCCATGCTTCTCAAATCAATTCTGTAAGCTTCATCTAACTCCTATCAAACCTTTGCGTGAAATCCCAGCCCAGTTACACCTGCGGAGCACTTATAAATAATGAAAACTCGTTTGAGAAGAAAAAGACTGCTTAAGGACAAAATGTTGATTATAAAAGTGTCTTTTATCCTCCTGTTCCCATCTTTCTGAAGATGCAAAGACTCCAGGCAAACAAAGCAGAGCCGAGGAGCCACATCCAAGCCAAAAATTAATTTCGATGTGAAAAGTGCTGATGCTCATGAGAAAGATGGACAGGTGGTATTTAGATTCGAGCACTGGGATTTGAACAGGCCTGACTCTTTGACTGAGACATCTTGTGTGTGTATTTGTTCTTGCTCTTACCTTCTAACTAACGCAAGACATCTGATCTGCAAGTCATCGTGTGTATGCAGCTCCAAAGCTATCAGAAACAAGATGATCTGTGGAAAAGCTGTTGACTGGACATCCAGTTACTTACGATGGTTTGGATGGATGTTTTTTGGGGTTTTTGGGAGTCAGACGGAGATCTGGAAATAAAAAAAAAACATCTTAGTATCTTCAACAGCATGTTTTCCTGTTTTGTCATGTCATTGTGATGCAGCAGCAAATGCAACAACAATTAGAGGCGGTTTCATGGCACTCCATAAACTGCAATGATTGGACATCAAGCAGAAGACAAACAAAGTTATGATAGCTTTGCAAATTTCAAATTCACTTTACAGTTCAGTTTAGCTGTAGTACATTTTAGCAGTGGTTCTCAACTCCAGTCCTTGAGACTTACAGATCTGCACATTTTGTATGTCTCCCTCACTTAACGCACCGGATTCAAATCATCAGCTCGTTAGGAGAAAGATCCATGAACTGAACTGATGGTGTGTCAGATTCCGCAACAAATGTGCAAATGTACAAAATGTGCAGAGCAGTGGGCCCTGAGGACTGGAGTTGAGAACCACTGGTTAAAGAACATTAGTTTCAAAAAATGAGGAAACTGGGGGAAAATATCACCAAAATGACAACAACAACAAAAATTCAAATCTCAAATTCAAAATATCAGTGATAATAGGCCCTGTAATGTGTTTCTGTTTTTTTGTTTTAATTTCAATCGGTCATAGGAACTTCATTCTCAACATAATAATTTAAAATTGGTGTATTAATTGATTATACTAAAGTATTTGACATTAAAGAATGACACAGCATGTTTATATGGCTAGAAAAAAATGTTCCATAAATTGTATATAATAAAAGAGAACATATATATTAAATTACTATACTTATATTATTAATAATATAATATTATACAATATAATAATAACTAAAAGAATCGCAAGACTTTGGATTTACAGTACAATTAATACAAAATAAAAAAAATTCTAATTTAGAAAATATCTTTATGGGACATGATCTTTACTTAATATACTAATAATTTTTGGCATAAAAGAAAATAAAAAGTATTTTTTGCTGTTGCTACAAATATACCCATACTACTTAAGACTGGTCCAGGGTCACATATTAGTTCAATGTGTAGGCTGAAGCATTTGACAATAAAAATTGACAGAATATTTTTATATGGCTAGTAAACAAATCCCCCACTAAAGATAAGAAATTATTATATATATATATATATTATAAACAAACTTTGTCTTAAGTTTTAGGTTTTAGATTACAATAATAACCTTTAACAGAAGAAGAAAGGCATGAAGCATGAATGAGTGCCTGTATCCTTTTAGCGATCCCTCAATCTAAAATTGAGATACAAACACAGCACCTAAACACACTTGTGGGCGTGCTGTGAGTTTTCTTCAAGCGCTTGTGGCGGTCAAGTTTTCCACATGCATAAATACCAGGATAAAAACTGACGAGGATGACACTGGCTCCACGGTTTAGAGCTGGCAGGAGCAGAAACGCGCTCCTCTCCTCCGGTGAGGATTTTCTCAAGGCCCCTGGCAGGTCAAGCGACAAATTGCAGCCTGAGGTGATGGAAGGTTCTCGGCCAGCGCTGTAAAGCTATCAGTGGCCGTCTCTCTGAGGATCAGCTCCTAGATCAGGCCGTGTTCCTGGGGGGGGTTTTTGAAAGCAACCGCACTCAATAGTTTCGCCAGTCTATGCTAATCCTTAAAGGACTGTAGTTAGCATACTCGGGCCGGACTTTAGGGTTGCCGACCGGTTGATCGGGATGGGGATTGGAAGTGGGGGGCAGGACTGAGGCCCCCCAAGCCCAAAGGCTGCTCTAGGGTGGGTGCCTAGGGCTATTGCTTGCAAATCAGCACATTTTCCCCAATCAAAGGTCTGGGAGGAGGCCCACTGAGCTCCTTAAGAGAGTGAATTATTCACAGGCAAAAAGGTCGCCACAAACTAGCTCCTCTGAAATGAACCGAACCCGCTCTTTCTTGGGCCCGCTTCTCGAAAAGTACATTTCAATCTTTAATGGTTTGAGAGAAGTGGAAAAAGGAAGCACGTAAAAAACTGCAAATGGAGAGAGTAAGAGCGAGATGCGATCAAAGTGATTTTCAAATTTGCAGATTTATGCACTTCGAAATATTAATGATAGATTTATTAAGAGCGGACCCAGGCTACACCCTCGCTGGCTGGGTAATTAAGTTTGCTCTCCACCTTGATGGTGAAATCCACAGTAAGTGAACTTTTGATGATGTAAACTAGTTTAAAACTGCCGCTGATCACCCACATCCCCCCTTAAAAGAGTGCAAAAACGAAAAGGCGGAAATTAAATGTGTTCCTTCAGATTACATTAGTGGTCTTCACTAAAGTTTAAAAGACGATGTGGCTAAAACTACTTCAAGTCCACTGGAGACGAAGAACGTACGTTTATACTCTGGTAAAATATTAAATGTAATAACTAAGCTGTGGTTTAATGGTAAATGCAAATCACAATGCAATGTGCTGTGGTGCTGCTGTGGGTCAGTTAGATTTTTCCAACATTTCCCAATGCTGTTTCATCTATCAAAATAATCAGGAGAAATGACAAAGGTCAAAGAAGAAAATATAATAACTGATTTAACGAAATTATGAGATAAGTCATAACTATAAGATAAAAAGTTGAAATTGGGAGATACTTAAGTCTTAACTATGCCAAAATCCTAATTATGATAATGTCTTGATTTATAAAATTACTAAACTGTCATAAATATGACTTATCTCATAATTTCAAATTTTGACATCATTCTGACTTATGTCATAATTGACTATAAATTCAACTTGTCATATCAACTTTTTGATCATTTTGACTTTGTCATATTTATGATTCTTTGTTATAATTATGAATCTGACTTTTTATCTCATAATTTGGACTTTTTGACTCATAATTATGATACATGTCAATGTCAACTTGTCATAATTGACTTCTTGCCATAATTATGACACTTTTACACAGATTTCAACTTCTGTCATAATTATGACTTCTTATCTCATAATTTTGGCTTTTTGACTTATTACGACTGTGATAATTCTGATTTTTTTTTAACTTATAATGAAATTTATTAATAATTATTTATTATTTATTTTTTTATTTATTATTATAAGTCATGATTGTAAGATAAAAAGTTGAAAGTGAGAGATACTAAGTCCTAATTATTACAAAATTCTAATTGTGAAAATGTCTTGATTTATAAAATTACTAAACTGTCATAAATATGACATTTATGTCATATTTATATGTAATATATGACAATACGACAATTATATGACTCATAATTTCAAATTCTAACATCATTCTGACTTGTCATAATTAACTATAAATTTAACTTGTCATAATATCAACTGTTTGATCATTTTGACTGTTATATTTATGATTCTTTGTTATAATTATGAATCTGACATTTTATCTCAATTTTGAATTAGTCATAATTATGATATATGTCAATGTCAACATAATTAGACTTCTTGCCATAATTATGACAACTTTTCGCAAATTTCAACTTCTATCATAATTATGACTTTTTATCTCATAATTTTGTCTTTTTGACATAGTTATGACTTTGTGTCATAATTCTGCAATGTTTTTCTTATTAAAAAAGGGCTTTGATATCATCAAGACCCAAATTCCCCAAAATGCTGCTTATAAAAAGTGTTCAACAAGCAAAAGAAAGCAAAAAACAGCTGAATGTTTCTTTGATGGCATCTCAGGTGGGTTTGCATCAGTGCTTAAATAATTAACCGTGTTTGAGTGTCCCGGGCTATAGCGGAGAGGCCCGTGGAGAGACTCCCGTCGGCGGGGACGTGGTTCCGCAGAGTTGGACCCACTCTGCTGGCGGCACTTGTTTTCCCGTGTGTTGAGGCAGTGCCAGTCTGCCCTCCGTCTTAATGAGCGTGGACGCGCGGGTGCCCGCGCACCTGTGCGAGGAACAGAGGGGTTAATCCCGCGCGGTGAGCATCGAGCTGACAACGGTAAGGTGGAGGAGAGATACAGGAGGCTGCCGTTCCCTCGGGTTTCTACCCCAGCACGCTAGAATGAGTTGTTTCAGTCACCGCTGGATACCTGACAAGCGGGCCTTCATGAATTACAAAATGAAGATTGATAATCCCTTGTCTGTTTCCTCTGTGTGTGCACAAAGAAACGCGCACAGTAAGAGAAAAGCGAAGAGTGATGCAAAAATCACTGTCATTTGCAACGCAAGCTGTTCACTGGTGGGTACATTTTCCTCAATGTTCCGGGTTCAGTAAATTCAAGTTGAGCACTAAAGACAGCATTTATAGCATAATACTGATGATTATAGTAAATAAATCTTCCCTCTGGTTTAAAAAAATAAATGAATACAATTGTGGAAGTAAGCATTTAAAAGCAGTTTTTATTTAATTATTTGCATGAAGTATGCCTCAAAAACTATATCTGACCCTGGACCACAAAACCAGTCGTAAGGGTCCATTTTTCAAAATTGAGATTCATACATTACCTGAAATCTAATTAAATAAGCTTTCCATTGATGTGTGGTTTATTAGGATAGGACAATATTGTGGCAGAGATACAACTATTTGAAAATTTGGATACTGAGAAAATACTGAGAAAAATCGCATTTAAAGTTGTCCAAATGATCTTCTCAGCAATGTATATTATGAATCAAAAATTAAGTTTTGATATATTTATGGTAGGAAATTTACAAAATATCTTCATGGAACATGATCTTTACTTAACATCCTAATGATTTTTAGCATAAAAGAAAAATCAATCATTTCGACCCAATGTATTGTTGGCTATTGCTACAAATATACCCGTGATACTTACGACTGGTTTTGTGGTCCAGGGTCAAATATACTGTATATATTTTAACAACAGTTCTTTCTGGTCCTTGAATCTGATTGGCTGAGAGGAGGGTGATATTCTAGTTCGGAACTTCAACCGTTTCATCATTTGTATCACACCATTTGTATCAATCTACTGTAATTTTATAAATAATACTGATTTCATGTTACAGAATGTAGTTTTAAGGGCAAAAACTTGACGGATTTTCAGAGATGTGAGCTCCAGGGCATCATCAGCCGTTCAGCACTCATAAACCTCACCTCGCCCAGACCTTCTGGAATTTGCTGTTGGTTCTGATATCTCTATAGTGGTTAAACGTGAGATATAATTCATTTTGGGTAAATCTAACAGGCAGTCTTTGGTTTCATTAATCCATTATTTGTTCCAGAGCAAATAGTTTTGGCTGAGGGCAAAATCGAATCACGTTATATTTCATGTAACTTCAATGCTGTATATCAGAGCGCTGCCTTTGTACTTTTGACTGAATTGCCTAGCAACTTTTATGATGATATTATGATATTCAATAAAAAAGTAGAATTTATTAGTACTTGCATAAAGTGTTCCTCAAAACTCACAATTTTGTGGTTGTAATTTGAAAATAGCATCTACTTTAACACTTATTCAATGCTGTCAATAAAGTTTAACTCCCACTGAATCTGGAACATTCCCTCAACTAACAGAAGTAGCACACACCGTCAAGAAAAACAAGTCAAACCGTATGAAATAAGCTGAAACCACTATTTTTCTTGAACTCTGAGCCGTTCAGTCTGAAGTCTCGTGCAGCGGTCAACTATCAACTGCAGCGAGGTAAAAATTCAAAACACAAGGTTTGACGAGAGTGATGGACCAGTGGCTAAAATTGTTAAGGGGTGGAAGAAGATGTTTCTCTGCTGGTGTCAGCAGAAGTTTGCGATGCGTGGAGGAAGGCAGAGAAGCAGAGGAAGATGCACTTGCCGATGCAGTCACAGCGAGATCGCGAGGCAAAAAAAAACACATGTGCCACTGTTTTGGAAAGCTTGTTACGCTCCAAGAGAAAACTCTGACTTTCTTTCTCTCACACACACTCACACAGACTGTCAGACAAGGTTTTTTTCCTCTACTACCAGAGCCTACACTATATTCTCATATTAACATTTCATTTACAGTGTCATTGCACCACGTTTCCGTGAAATATCATTCCGGTTATTGGGTTTGTGTTCAAGGCAATGCATGGAAATTCATTTTACGGCGACACAAAACCGGTAACGGCGCTGCAAATGAAACTGGCAGGGAAAACAGATAATAAATAAATAAGTGGATACAAAACAAGACACCGCAAAGTCACAGCACGACGCGAAATAAAAACCCTGGAACGCATCCATATCAATTTCACCCCTCCAGCCTACCGAGAGAATTCCGAGGGAGATAAATAAAGAACATTTAACTGCTCTCCTTTCCCGCGTTGCCTCTGGCCGTGTTAAATTCAGGGCACTTTGGAGGAAGAGATTGATGCTTTCCTATCTGATGCGTTACAAATGTCTGGAGGGATCCCGCTGTCCTCACTCTTTAAAAACCTGCACATCAGCATAACCGTCGCGGCCACACACGCGCACGCCGGCGAAGTTTATTGACTTGTGAAATCGCATTCAGGACAGCCTTTTATTTTTCCCAGACTATAACCTTGCCTTCTAGGTTGCTTACTCAACAGAGCTGATTATGAGGAGCCATTATTCTCCCGTTGAAAGGTCAGTGTGGTACTACAAGCTTCCGTTTTAATATCAGCTCTTCATTATGAGCCCGCAAGCTTATTAACAAATTGGCGTCAAAAGCGGGGTACGATGTGGGCGGAGGGGGAGGGTTTGCGCGTCGACGTGCCTGGGTTTCGGGGTTGTTGGTGGGTATCTGGGGCGCAGACAACAACCCCCGTGGTTTGTCGGCCGGAACAAGACAACATGCTACATCTCTCTCCTTGTCACGGCCAGCGCGCCAAATTGGCATCGCTACGTCGAGATGGTCAGCCCTGAAAGCAAACGACCGCAAGAACAGGAGAAAGGAGAGCGCAAGTGGAAAGAAAAAGGAGCGCTTTACATATAGACACACAAGGATGACTCCAGGGCCTGTCAGAGGGAAAAAGTCAAATAGAGCTGAGTGATAGTTTTCTCCGTCAGCCGGCCAAAATGCCAGATAGCATGTAAATCATGATCGGCTGACCGTTTCCCCGGCTACTTGTCAGTTTCCTGTCGGCCGTCTCCGCTGCACGGTTTGGACAATTGTCTTCGACTTAGAGAGAGCCTGAGATTGATGTTTATTCAAAGCGTCTCGCTTCAATGGCCAGCCAACATATTTCAGCAACGGAACCATCAAAACGGACACCTCGTCATTAGTCCACCTATTCTGGTTTAATATGCTCGAGGAAGGGAGAACGGAAGAGCTTGAGAGATTGTATCATTTATCTAACCCATATTTAAAGGGTTGTCGGGGAAGTTTAGTGAGCTCGGGTTCAGGGAACTAATGGCTCAGGATGTCTTAATATCCTTTTTAAGTGTTAGCATTTGCCACGTTGGATTTTCACATGATCGTTTTTAATGTGCCATAAAAAGCAATCGCTCAGACCGTATGTGGCCGGTGGAGGAGCATCAACAGCGGGGCATCCAGAGCAAAGACTATTATGAAACAATGACGACTCCAACAATGCATAAAATGTCCAACACTGTGGCTAGATACTGAAAATATGTATATAAAATCAGATCAATGTCTGTTGTGGGCTATTGGTTTGGATCAAAATTAACACTTGCCAAGACCTAAACATGACTAAAAATGTGATCCTGGACCACAAAACCAGTCATTAGGGTCCATTTTTTGAAATTGAGATTTATACATCATCTGAAAGCCAAATGAATAAGCTTTGTTAGGACAGGACAATATTTGGCGGAGACACAACTATTTAAAAATCTGGAATTTGAGGGTGCAAAAAAAAACCCGAAATATTGAGAAAAATCACCTTTAAAGTTGTCCAAATGAAGTTCTTAGCAATGCATGTTACTAAACTAAAAAGTATTGATACATTTACGGTAGGAAATTTACAAAATATCTTGATGATTTTTACTTAACATCTTAATGATTTTGGGTAAAAAAGAAAAATCAATCATTTTGACCCATACAATGTATTTTTGGCTATTGCTGAAAATATACCCATGCTACTTATGACTGGTGTTGTGGTCCAGGGTCACAAATGAACTTTTTGTGACAGTGGGTTTTATTAGGCACTTAAATATAATATACAGTATTACAACACTCACAAGTGTAAACATTGCATATGAATCATATGAAATGGTAACACTTTACAATAAGGTTAAATTAGTTAATGTTAATGTATTAACTAATATGAATGAATAATACATTTACGCCACTATTTAATCTTCGTTAGTGTTAGTTAATAAAAATCGTTCATTGTTAGTTCATGTCAATTCACAGTGCATTAACTAATGTTAACAAGCTTGTGATTTTAATAATGCATTAGTAAATGTTGAAATTAACATTAACTAAGATTAATAAATGCTGTAGAAGTATTGTTCTTTCTTAGTTTATGTTGTTAACATTGGTTAACTACTAATGTAGTTAACCAATGTTAACTAATGATCTTACTGTAAAGTGTTTCCAATTAATATGTTGTGACTAAGTAGAAAAATGCATAGATGTACTTGGAGCACCAACAATTTTTTGTCTCCAGAAGTCATATGAGAAATGGGGAAAATGTATATAAATAAATAAAAATGTGTTTATTTATTTATTTAAATATATATATATATATATATATATATATATATATATATATATATATATATTTCCCCCTTATATTTTCCCCATTTCTTTAAATTAATATTTTTTTATATTAAAAATATCTTAAAAAATATATATAAAAATAATAATAATAAAACAATTTAATAATAATTTTAATAAGTATTAAAATGTAAAAATTAAAAGAAAGAATCACTGACTAGTCAATTTAAAAAATAAATAAATAAATAAATACAATATAAAATAAAATAAAATGAAAAAAAAAATCTAATTTCAAACAAATCTTTGTGCAATGACCATATCTCACATGAGATTACAAATTAAGCAATTTTTCATTTATTACTAGTATTGGAGCATGATGTAATGTCTTCACAGTGCTGCCAGAGACCAATGTTAAAGACATACTCTTTTTGGACTCTGTCCCGTACAGCATGAATCACCCTAATGCAGAGTAGCGGCTGCACCTCCAATGACCCGGGAACGCGTATTGACTTAACCCAGTCGTCATGGCTACTCCAGTCTATGTATATTTCCACAGGTGAGCAGTTAAAAACATTGCCGGGCCAAATCCCATCCACAATGAATTATCCAGACCGTCTCCTCTTCCAAACATCCTCTCTGGTATAATCAACCCTCTATTGGAAAATAAAAAGGTCTGACACCAAACGCTTCAAATGAGAAAAAAAGCACAAGTTTAAATAATTTTTAAAAACAGCAGGCCAATAAATTTTCAAGCAGAGGTTAATTTAGTAAGGAGAAACCCTAGCGCAATTACCCTGTCCGATTCCCCCTCGCGCCCCGAGGGCTCCAGTCAAAAATGTCACGGAGGGGAGTTATTTTCTCTAAAACACAGCCTGGAAAAAAAAACAGCCTGTCCTAACAAGACCCCCGCTAATATCACCCCCCATCATATTAGCTTTTGTCACAGGATATTACCACATCACCCGCATCCCACCGTCACAAATTTCTTAATAATGCACTCATGAGTGAAAACAGGAAATGTTTTTTTTCGCTCTCGTTCTGCATTGCATGGACGAGGAAGCAATTCCAAGCAAGGCACAATCGGCTGGATGATGTATTCCACTCGGCTGACAGTTTGGGCCAACAGAACTTCATTTTATTTCTAAATGAAGCCTTACTAGCATAATTGAGGCCCATTGCACTAATCAGCCTGGGCCTGCGTCAGGCGCAGGTTCCTAAATCTAACCCGCCCATTACACGTGATGCCGGGTATTCATTCTGACATGATGTGAAATGTTTAGCAGTCACACTCTTGTCTTACTGACACATGGACTGCCCACCCTGTCAGCTGACAGCGCCCTCAAACACACACACACACACGTACAGACTGCCATTCTGGAAATGTTTTAATCCTCTTCTCTTCCCGTGCCGGACCGAGCCGCTATCAGCGCCATCCCGCACGCCACTAATTATGATCTTAATCTAGTCACATCAGTTAGATCCAAATCAAATTTCCCCAGGCTGCAGCTTCAACCACCCAGGCAGAAAGATGACGAGCTCCCCGTCCTTTAATCAAAGTCTGATTCGAGCTATTTCAATAAAAAAATACACCACACTGAGGCTTTCAGAGAGAGAAAGACGTACGACCCATTGGTGAAACATAACAACCCCCAAACTAGCTGAGAAAAACACACCCACGCACATTTGTAGCCCTCTTGGGTGCAAAAACATGTTCAATTTGTGGTCAATATGAGCTATACAAACAAGGCAGGCTAACTTTACTGAGATAAAAGCTGCCAAGTTACCTGTACTTTTGAAAACACGTAATGTTATCTGAAGCTTCAGATCTCATCGACCAATAAATAACAGGCACTCTTGAGAAAAAACTATATGGGAGATATATGAGAGAAAAACTAAAGCTGAACTCACTACGAAGGCACTAACATCATTTTGTTTATGCTGTCATGCTCACTCTTAGCGCTATGCTAATCTGAAGTGAAATAAACACGCGTCTGCTGATGTTGCCGTTTCATAAAAACATAATCTAGCATTGGTTGGGGAGAAAAACGCTCATTTGCACTTCAGAGGTGTAACATAACAGGCTTGGCAGGCCTTTGCTTTGGCAAATGTTTCATAGACTCCCCGCCTATCACTGCTAAACGCTAGAAAACTCGAGTGCGAGGACTCCAAAGCAGCCTATTAGAATTTATAAACAGTTTAACGCCGTGCGCCAAGCATTTAAACAAACATCATGAATATTTCACTATTCATAAGATTTTCCCTCTGATGCTCTAAACGCTGAATCCACAACTAAATGTAACCTGTAACATCTTGTTAGCTAATTGATTGTGACGGCTTGCTAAACACACGCAAATGTAATGCGTGTTCCTCCGACCGAAAGCAGATGATAGTCGGCTCACAGCACGCTGATTTTAACATGATGTTTCTCTTGCAAAACTAGAGCCTGTAGCAGCCCACCTGTGCACAAACATACCTCAGTATCTGGTAAAATACTAGGGCTGCCCTCGACTAAAGATTTTTCTGGTCGACCAGTAGTCGTTAATTTTAAGCATTAGTCGACTATTAGTTTCACGTTTATTAATAAACCATATAAAACATAATAATGAGACTTTAATTGCCTACATAGTTTAATAAGCGCTCAAGTGCATGCAAAAAAGCTTGCGACAGCGCACCGGCAGAATGTGTCAGGGAAAAACAAAAAATTTACTGATAACTTTCTTTGTTTTCGGCTCAAGAGATGAAGTCGGCAACACTGACTCGTCATCTTTGCAGAAGTGATGCGTCTGTAGGCATGTTTCATACTGATTACAAAATCTGAGAATATTTATTTTCTATTTGAAATGGTTTATTTGAAAGTAGACATTCCACTCTATAAGTATATGTTTTATGTCTGTAAGGTACATGGAGTTTCAAAGTTTCAAGCTCAAGTTCACAGAGACCGAGAAGGCAGAAAGTGCATCCTGTTCGCTTTATTTTACAAAAGCACAAAGTTTCATTATTATTCTGAGTTCACACAAATAAACAGAGTCTCTACAGATTCAAAAGATGTATTACTTTTTTCTGTATGACCAAAAATGACGGAGCATTTTAAGAGCAAGTGACAGCAATAGCGCCTCCATCTGTCATGCAGTAAGCAAAAGTAAGTACTATTCAGCTTCCAAACTACTCACAGACACTTAAATAGCGCACATTTTTCTAGGTTAACATTAGATTGAGCTGCCATGTAAAGTTGCTACTACATCTTTCAGATGAAAAGCCATATTTGAAGTCGATGTATGATAAGTGAGCATTTGGATGTCCTGCTCGATGTACTATGTTACCACATAGACCAGCCGTTAATGATCTGTCTGTCACTTTGCCACTTCCTGCGGATTTTGTTAGACCAAGCCTCTTGTGACTAACGGTCAGTCGACTATTAGGGGTCAGCCCCACAAAACACCATATTAACTACAGCTACTGCTGGTAAATGAATTGTAAATAAACTTGATTTGTTGGAGATAAACACAAGCACACTGCATCTTCACAAAAAGTTACTACGATTGCCATAAAAAAGCACCAAGGAGAAAGACAATCATGTTATTTTAAAATACAACTATGGTGCATTTTTCAGTGCTGTTTTCATTACAAATAACACACGTTGCCTTATAGAAACCAGAATTAAGGGTCCTTCACACTGAACGTGTTTTTCCATTCCATACCGTCTTATGTAAATGCAGTAGATGGACGTGTTTGACCATTGCTTGCGTTTTTTGCAGCATCTCATGCATGGCGCTGCATTCTAACAAGCAGTGTTCAAATAAAAATAAGTTCAACTTTAAAAAAAACATGTTTGTAGACCTTGTGTATTTTTCCCATTCCACTGTTTTAACTTTCATCTTACAACAAATTATGGTACAGTTACTAGACAAGATCCTGCTTTTCGGGCTCACTTGACCTTGTGACCAAACACGTAGCAGAGTATTCTCTATAGCAGCAAAAGAGGTGAGGAGGTGAGAGCATAGCTTTGCAATTGATTCCCTGTATGTTGCTAGAGCAAAAATAAATATATAAATAAAATAAAAGATACTTAATATATAAATAAATTAATTAAAGATACTTTGTGTTGAGGGCCTAACACAGACAGACTTGGAGAGCATCACTCAGAGAAAACACTGTAGTGAATTGCACAACAAATCATGACCTTTGATCCTTGTACAAACTCAGAAACGCAACGCACTTGCATCGAGAACATGTCTAGTGGTGTCCATCACAAACGACAAAGAACAAATGAGCTTACATAAATGAGGAAATGACTTATAAGTTACACAAATCTTAAACGAACGCATCATAAAAAGGCCTAATGTAATACACCTACTCTTCCTCTTTGCAGCTCTAGTCTTATGACGGACTATCTCCGCAGCAGCTGCTGCGGTAACAGTAGGATGAGCCGCTGTGTGCTGCTGCAGCAGAAAGCACTGATTGAATCAGAATGCCTACACGGGGGCTTTGTCAAGCATCTGCACCCGCCAGCTCCCCGGGGGGACGCCTCCGACCGCATCCTCCACCTGCCCGGCACGACACGCGTCTGTGTGGGCCCTCGGTTTCTCTCCGGAGGGGGCCTGCGCCCCTCCGCTTGGAGAGAGAAGGGGGTGGAGAGAAGGCCAGACGCCCTCGTAGGTATGCTTCTCCCACCGTAACATTATGATAATGCTGTAATCGCGGCAGACAAGCAAATCACAAAGCAGGTAATTTCCTATCTGCCGCGCAAGGCTGATGTAAATGCCGGTGTCTCGCACCACGGGGGAAAGGCACGTATGTCGCTGTCTTGTTGAGATAATAGGCGGCAACTATCTATTTTTATACCCCGTGAAATCCCAAATCTCACCAAAACAGAGCCCCTCATGCACGTTCTCGGCACGTTTGGCCCCAATCAGTTCGTATTAAAATGTTCAGAAGCGGCATTTGTCTGGCCACAAGAGAGATGGCTTTCGTGTTGTATATGCAACGCGCATCAACATTTCCTCCCACAACAGTCTGGCGCACCTAAAGATGATCAAGGGAGTCTACGCACAGTCATCCCTTCCAAAACATACACCCCGAATCCACAACCTGCCTGGCACCCATCTCTGTCAGTTCGGATGCCGGGCTGAGCTCTTGTTATTTCAGTCTTTGTGTTGTGCGGCAGTGTGTTTACAGCACACAGGCCTTGTTTCCTCCCTCAGAGCACTGCGAACTGATGAACAAGTAACAGTGTGTCTCCATGTGGCCGGCGCTCTCTTCATCCCTGCGAGTTCCACGAGCTCCCCTGGCAGTAGAAGACGCTCCACAGAGGCTGCCGGCTTTCCGGAATGCTCTCTGAGGGTCTGGGGACAAACATGCAGCAGAGAGAGAGGGAAAAACAGCTCTTTATCCCAGACTTCAGTGGGAATATGTAGAGACGGAGGAGGGGGTGGAAGTACTACACTCTAGCAGGAAAGGGAATGCATTATGGAAGTGTCAACTCTCCTGAGGAGACACTCCAGCGCCGGAGGAGGAACTTATTAACCCTTAGCCTGCTAATTAAACAGCTCCAACACTGAGTCAAATGCCATTTCATTTCCTTTAACTGCGAAGAGGGAACTGTAAATACTAACAGTGTTTTTGCGTTAGCGAGGGGGGAGTAAATGTATCTTCGGCTCGGAAAAAAAATCACAGAAGGAGCTGTTGGTAAAAGCAGTTGCTGGCCATGCTTGTGCACCATTCAGAATTGAATGCCTTCTAAAATTCCAAATTCTAAAATTTGAATTGCGGTAGCAAACACTTTGAATTCAAAGTATGAGGTAGACAAGCAAAACTCTCAGGACAAACTTTGAAAGTTGGCTTGACAAAGTCTTGTTTGAAAGCTTTGAAAAGCGAATGATTCAACCCATTTCGACTTCATATCTGTTGTGGCTAATTCATTTAACATTCTAACTCTGGAACCGCAGAGAGGGAACTTTAAATACTAACAGTAAACTTTTTGTTGGGTGAGTAAATGTATCTTCAGCTCGCAAAATCGGCAGAAGTAGGTGCTGACCATGGTTGTGCACTATTCAGAATTCTTCTAAAATTCCAAATTCTAAAATTTGAGTTGCGGCACCAAACGAGCGCAGAATTCCAATTTGAATTTTGAATTCAAAGAAATTCATGTAACTATGTTTGACTGAACTTTGAATGTTGGCTTGAAAAAGTCTTGTTAGAAAGTTTTGAAAACTGTAAATACTAACATGTATCTTCGGCTTGAAAAATAATCACATGAGGAGCTGTAGGCAGAAGCAGTTGCTGGCCGTGGTTGTGTGCCTTCCAGAATTGAACACCTTCCAAAGTTCCAAACTCGAAAATGTGAATTGTAGCAGCAAACAAGTGCAGAATTCAAATTCAAATTTTGAATTTAAAGTTTGAAGCAGACAAGCAAAACTGTCAGGACAAACTTTGAATGCTGGCTTGACAAAGTCTTGAAAAAGTTTTGAAAAAGTATGATTTAACCCAATTCAACTTCCTATCTGTTGTGGCTAATTCAATTCATTTTCTAACTTAGGAACTGTGAAGAAGGAACTGTAAATACTAACAGTGTTTATGCTTTCGCGTTGGGGGAGTAAATGTATCTTCGGCTCGCAAAATAATCACAGAAGGAGCTGTCGGCAGTTGCTGGCCATGCTTGTGCACTATTCGAAATTGAATGCCTTCTGAAAGTCCAAATTCTAAAAGTTTATTTGTGGCAGCAAACAAGTGCAGAATTCAAATTTTGAATTTAAAGTTTAAAGTAGACAAACCCTGAATGTTGGCTTGACAAAGTCTTGTTTGAAAGTTCTGAAAAAGTATTATTCAACCCAACTTAATTTCGTATCTGTTGTGGCTAATTCACAATCTAACTCAGGAATTGAAAAGAAGCCAATTCTTAAATCTTGAGTTTTGAACAACCCTGCCGCAGGCATATTATCCACCGAGCGTGACGTCTTCCAAGAGGGTGTTTACTAATCGCATTGATGCGCAAAATCTTAAAAGGCACCTTAAATCTTTAAAACAAGAGCACATGGAGAGCCGTGACTCGCTAATGGCGTGTAATGCCTTTTGTTGTCGAAATGAGAGCAATTCATATCGCCGCTAAAAACAATGCATCAATTAAGCAATTAGCCGCGAACAAACTGGGCAGCTATCCAAGCCACCCAATAAGGCACTGTGCCAAGGGGCTTGTACCATTCATTACGAACATCACAGAGCAGAGGGTTGCCTTTCATTCACAGAGTGGAGGCATTTGTCTGCCAACGAGGAGATGTTTTGTTCCACCAGATGTGCTTTTAACAGGGGCCACATGGTCGGTCAAGGCTTGGAACTATGGGGGGGACACTGTGGCCTCTTCACTGAATCAGATTAATTAAGTCATCAAAGCAGCCCAGTGGCAGTCGGGCTTAATTGTGGTAATTGAGGTTAATAAGGAGCTATTATGCATTGATCACAAGCTTTGTCTCATTGAAGCTGCAAATTGTGCTTGGTTAAACACCCAGAGAGTGGAACGGCATGCCCCGTTTCTGTGTCGCTTTTTCATTTCTTCCCACCCAGGAACCCAGGCGATCTTAAGGAACGGGGACAAATTCACGTCATGGCCGTTCGTTCGCTGAGTTATTTCAATAATGCGCCCGCGGCTTAGCTGAAGGTCAATTTTATATTTGAACAAATCGCTCAATGGAAGGCTGCCGGCACTTAGTTCTGCTGTAGTTCGAGGTCTTATTAACGACAATCTAGATGGTGGCTTTTATCCGGCTGATATTTGGATCGGACCGAATCTTAACCTTTCCGCTACGGGCTGCGTTATTAATTACCACCCACCGAGAGCGTCCCTAAACCCCTTTTCCTCTCGCTCTGCATTAGTTTATTAGGAAGTCATCGCTCTGGCTGAATTTAGACACGTCCTTTGCTAACACTTGACCGTCTTCCTTAAACAAATGTCTCCGACCTTACGACAGGAAAACGGAGTGACGTGGCCCGCCTCTGATTAACGACATGCTTTCACATCTGGCTAATTTCACCCACGCGCCTCTAAAACCCTGCACATCGTCCACTCTGGACGGGAACCCAAAGACAAAGAGGTTGGCTATGGGTTTAATGAACGAAAAGTCCAGAAACTTCATTCGGCAACTCTAATACGGGCTAATTCGAGCCCTATTACAGACTTTAAGTTCTTGCATTAGCCCCGCTTTCTCCCACACAGTGGCTGCAAAAAGCTCTTCGGGAGTTAATGCCGCAAAATGATCTGCATTAAATAAAACGATGCGGCTCGTGGTCTGTCCTTTCTCACTTTTAGTGGTTTCACGCTGACTGAAGGCAAAGGCCGGAGCGCTTCATAAATTAGACGCTTATGGCTGATAAAAGGCCTGCGATGCGAACGCTTAAAGCCTTGCACGACTAATCCGATGGAAGGGCCGCCAGGCAACTGTGTACTTTCCAGCTCTGATTAATGCAGCATGATCTGTTTTGGGCAGAGCTCCACATCCTCACGGACAAAAGAGCGCAGCCCTGTATCTCTCAGCGAGTGTGTTCTGAAAAGCACATCCTGAGGGAGAAAACGAGTGCGGTGTGAGAAAGTGAAGTGCTGGAGCTTCCTGGTCTGCTGTGCTTGTACAAGGCTGGATTTTCCCTGTCAGGTACTAGGATGAGGGGGATGGAGAGGTTGTAATTAATCAAAGTCAGATGTGGCTGAGTGCCTGGCCATGCAGTAGATCCCTGTCCTGGAAACTCTCTCTTTTTTTTTTGTCTTTTCCGCTCTGTCACAATCTCTCTGTCTATCTGAGGTAGCTTTCGTACTACAGGTTTCTGTCTGTCTGACGTTGGAGTTTGGTTCTGTTTGCAAACTGTGAGAATGGTGTTGTGGAATATCAGGAATAAGAAAACATGAAGCATGACCAGTGTAATCTGATTCATGAATAAATGATTCGGTTCTTACAGTAAATTGCTCAAAAAAAGACTTGACAAGTCCTTCACTGAACTCCAAACCCATCAACAAATAAATAAATGATTAAGTAAATAACTAAATAAATGATACTGATATTAAAAACTAATGATACAATGATATGTGAGCTTTCATTGCACTTTTAATTTTAACTTTTAAATTAAACTTTTATATTTTTGGTCAAGATTTTAGTAGTTTAATGATTTTAAAATGGACTTTTACATGTTATTTTTTCTGTAATATTTCTACATTTTTTTTATATGTGATCCTGGACCACAACACTAGTCAATGTTTTCTAAAACTAAGATAAATAAGCTTTCCATCGATGTACGGTTTTGTTAGGATAGGACAACATTTGGCTGAGATACATCTATTTGAAAATGTGGGATATGAGGGTGCAAAAAACAAAAAAAAAAAACAAAAAAAAATCAAAATATTGAGAAAATTGCCTTTAAAGTGTCTGAATAAAGTTCTGAGCAATGTATATTACAAAAAAAAAACTTAGTTTTGATATATTTACGTTAGCATAAAAGAAAAATCGATTTTGACCCATACAATGTATTTTTGGCTATTGCTACAATTATACCCATGCTACTCAAGACTCAAGGTTTTGTGGTCCAGGGTCACATATACTTTATGCCCATACAAACACGCTTTAAATTAGCATTGTGTATCACTATCTTTCCGTGCCTGAAACAAAAAAAAAGCTAAAAGAAAACAAAGCAGCCAGTGTTTTCTCCTCTCAAATCAACACAAACCCAAATAAAACAGTGTGCAAACATTATATCTAGGCCTTGTGCTTTGCGCGGAGAACTTTGCGCTTTGGGAAAAGAACTCAAATTGAAACTCGGTCTTCATCATCAATGAAAACTTCAATAAATTAAAGATTACATCCAGCGTTACACGCACACAAACACACACATCCGCCTACAGAACGCAGCGCATCACAATCTGATGTGCTCATTAAATAGGAAAATAAGCAAATATCCAGACACATCCTGGCAGACCGAACATCACTAACAAAGAAAAGTGGCCCAAATCAATTCATTATTTTTGAGCCCGACAAGGAAATGGTTTGCCAATTAGAGCGAGGTCGATAAAGCAAACCTGGAATGACATTCAGGAAGAAAAACGGAAGCTTATCACCTTGTTTAATCACACCAGTTATTCACAGCTCTACTGGGAAAGAGCGTTTAAAATAGCACTGTACATCCTCGCTTAATCCAGTATAAAGGAAGAGAAGGGAGCCTGGGAAGGAAAGAGAGAGAGACAGGATACATTTATTGGCCCTGAATGCTCTAATCGGACGATTTTGTTTTTTTCTGAGTAAACAGCCCTAGTCAGAAACAGCTTTAAGTAGTCATTACTGCTTCCACGACCAAACAGCAGCGTGGCAGCTCTAATTTTGCCCACCTGACCGCCTCTCTTGTAATTGCACTTGCGTCCATCAGACTCAACAACATGATTACACGTATGATCTGGAGTATGTTGCATGTGTTGTTGTACGAGGTGGAGTGCGGCTCAGGAGCTGTTTATCAGCCGGGGCAAGCCGTAATTACATGCTTTCCAGCGAGAACACGTCGCAGAAACAAGTACAGAGAGAGAGAGAGAGATCATACAGCACCAAAAATGAAAATGTATGTGATTTGACTCTTGATTATCTTACGCTGCAACTATCTAATCAAGCCTCTCTGCTGTCAGATCTAATAACAGAGTGCCGTACATTTCCTTACTGCTTGACCAAGAGCTCCAATTATTCTGATTCTGAGCGATCTACTTAAAAAATGCAAGCCTATAAATAAATGCAGCATATTGTGAAGATATTCGCTGATTATTAAAGCGAGCGTATCATGGAAAACAGGATTTCGCTGCTCTTTTGAAATAAGAGTTTGATGTGCTTTGGTAGACATATGATAACATTCACAACATAAAACTCTTCCAGTGCACCTAAACCATTTCTGAGCACCAAGCGGATAAAACATGCAAAGTATGTTCAGAATATGGTAATAGTACTGACATCCTAACCATGAACACACTGACCTGTCCTGATGAACTGCTGTGTGATGTGTGCTACCAAAAAATATTCATTTACCAACTAAATGACTAAAAATGGTGACAAGTAGGCCTATAACTTGTATTTGGTTCGGTACAGTGATTTGATTCAGTATGGCTCTTGACTTTATGTATTGCAGACTTAATATAAATCTTACAAGTAATGACTTGACTCTTGTTTACAACTGCCGATGCGTGTATACTTGTGTGTGACTTGCAAGCTCACATTACTGACATTTACATCTTGAATGCTAAAAAGTACACTTAAAGGCTATAGTAGCAAAAAATGGGGTAAAACTTTACAACAAAGTCATATTAACAACTAACATATTAACTAATATTGAGCAATACATCAGTTGCAATATTTATTCATCTTTGTTAGTGTTAGCTAATAAAAATACAACTGTTCATTGTTAGTTCATGTTAACTCAGGTCCATTAAATAATGTTAACAGATATAACATTTGATTTTAATAATGTATTAGTAAATGTTGAAATGAACTAAGATGAATAAATTATTTAGAAGTATTTCTATTGTTAGTTCATGTTAACTAATGTTAACAAATGGAACCTTATTGTAAAGAGTTACCAAAAAATGCTTTTTTTTTTGGCTATTTTTAGTGGAAATAATCATAAAAAAAATACAGTGCACTCCAAAACTTTGGAAATGCCTAAGGGAACAATTTTGGATGATGCAGCATAAATCCTTACAATTTTGTGATAACTTTGCATCAGTAAAAGATTTATTTAAAAAAAAATAATTCATAATATAATATAATATAATATAATATAATATAATATGTGACCCTGGACCACAAAACCAGTAGCATGGGTAAATTTGTAGCAAAAGCCAAAAGATACACTGTATGGGTCAAAATGATCGATTTTTCTCTTATGACAAAAATCATTAGGATATTAAGTAAAGACCATGCTCCATTAATATTTTGTAAATTTTCTACCAAAAATATCTCTAATTTTTTTATTAATTTTTACTAATAAAAACTAATTAAATTTTTAATTAAAAAAAAAATATTATTTTTTTAGTAATTAGTTTTTAATTAGCAATTTTGTAACTAGTTTTTACTATTTATTAGGTTTTACAAATTTTTACTTTAAAGGCGATTTTCTCAATATTTAGATTTTTGTGCACCCTCAGATTCCCATGCATCTATCCTAACAAACTCACTAAAATCTCAATTTAAAAAAATTGACCCTTATGACTGGTTTTGTGGTCGAGGGTAACATATAATATAATATAATATAATATAATATAATATAATATAATATAATATAAATCTATAATGGTTTCTTGAATAGTCTACGACGTGAAACCATGCAAGAAACCACAATTTACATAAATAAAGCAACAAAAGTGTGGAAAAATAAATCAATTGATCCTACAAGAGGGAAAAAAGTGAAAAAATCATTCTACAAAAAAAATCTACAAAACTTTTCAGTGCACCATAAGCCTTTTATTATTACCAGCAGTTTCTGGAAAAATACCTTAGTCCTTCTATATTGAGTTTATATCTTAAATATTGTTCTAGGAAGACACAAAGTAAGATATCTCATCTTCTCTCACTCGCTCTCTACAGTGCAGTACCACTGCAGGATGGGGGTCTAATAGACTCTACAGGGACCCAGCATTTAGCACTTCTGAAAGCACTGGCGGGATTCCTCTGCTCCTTCACTGGTTTTGTTTAATACACTATAATACAGTTTTATCCATGGAGGAGAGCCGTTCCATCTCCACCAGCCTCCGGCCTCTTTGATCAGTGGCTATGTCGAACACGGTACCTTCTTTTTGTGAGCAATCTCCAATGATTTGCCAATAGAGACGCCTTCCCAAGGAGTTGTGGGTATTCTCCGTGCTGTGCTTCAAAAAAAAAATCGACTCCCTCAGCCACAATGATGAACTAAATGCATTACAATATAAGAGCATTACTGTATATATAAGGCTACATTCAGAAGGGAAAATCAACAGTGCTTTTCACATTTTCCCCTGAGAGGACGGCAATGCAATCTTAATGTTTTGAAAGCAAAGAGCAGAAACGCTAAATTTTATGCTTGCAATGAAACAATACACATGGCCCGACTGACCCCGGTCTAATAGAGCGCCTATGTAAAACAGCAAGTGACCTTTAAATATTATATGCTAATAAATAGCCGTGCCGAGGCCAGGAACCCCAAACATGAGATCTCAAGGTGCCGTGTGGACTTTTAATCAGCCAGGTTTCTTTTTTAAAGACCCCGATGCCAAGTAATTGATCCCAAAAGGAAGGGCTTTCACCCGCAGACCAGGGGACGGCCCTCTGCGCATTACAGTTCAGCTACGCTGGCCTTTTTTCACAGGGAAGAGGGAGAAAATGAATGAAAACATCCTGAAGCTACCGCTGGTTACAACAAAATAGAGTTTAGTGACTAATGTGTTGGAACGAAGCCTGGAATGACGTTTTTCTGAGGAGATTTGAGGTCAAGAGAGCAGGATTGAAAAAACCAAACTTAAGTGCAACATGATATGGGCTAAATTAAGAGTTTTCGTTTACTGCATTCATCTCAAAACTCACACAACTTCCAAAATGCTCTACTTATAAACATAAGCAAACAGAAGAGTGCCTTCTCATCTAGCTTGAGAGGCAAAAATCGTTTTCCATTTCTGCAAGTCGATGCCATATCCGCACGCACAAAGAGAGATTATTCCTAAAACAATTAGTCTTCGCCTTCCCTTGTGAAGTGGAGCAATTGATCTGGTGATAAACAAGAGACTTATGGGCTATTGACTCCGGCCGGGTTTAGTGACTGCCTAGAATTACAGCTGAATGCAATCCATAGAACATCTCCACGAGACCACAAGACAAACAAAGAGTCAAGGGTTTTTCAAGGAGGCCGGAGGCCTGTAATGACCCTGCAGCATTGTACAGGTTTAAAGAGATCGTCTGAATAAGCCTGGTTACATCAGTCAGGATTTATTACAGATGTGATCTATACTCCACAAACTATAAATCATAAGACATTTTGTATGGATAATGCTAACAAGGTTGATACAGAAGCTTGGTGAATGTGTCAAAGTTCCATTTTCTTGATTATAAATACAAAAGAAAAGTAATAATATGAAATATTATTGTAATGTAAAATAACAGTGTTCTATTTTAATATACCTATTATATTTCTGTGATGCAAAGCTGAATTTTCATCAGCCATTACTCCAGTCTTCAGTGTCACACAATGTTTCTAATATGGAAATCAATAGTTTTTTTTTTCTGGATTCTTTGATGAAAAAAAGTTAAATAGAACAGCATCAAAACTTTTTAACAGTATTCCAACAAGTCTTTACTATCACTTTTATCAATTTAACACATCCTTGTTGTAATAAAAGTATTAATTTCTTTCAAGGAATAAAAAAGATGATAATAAATCAGCATATAAGAACGATTTCTGAAAGATCACGTGACACTGAAGACTGGAGTAATGATGCTGAAAATTCAGCTTTGCAACACAGGGATAAATTCTATTTTAAAGTATATTAAAATAGAAAACCACAATTTTAAATTGCAATAATATTTCACAATATTACAGTTTTTTAATCAAATAAATGCAGCCTTGATGAGCAGAAAAGGCTTCTTTAAAAATCATTTAAAATCTTACTGATCCCAAACCTTCGACCTTCGAATTTATTTGCCTAATTTTTGATTACTTTTTGATTACCTAATTTTTGATTACTTTATTATGTATAGTATAAATAAATAAAACTTTTTTTTTTAATTTTTTTTTTTTAAATACATTACAGAATTTTTAGCGATTTTTTTTTTTTTTTTTTTTTTTTTTTAAATAATACTGTTTTTGGCCGTAAATTATACTATATATTTAATGAAATATTTCATAACAATACATAATGTATATATGTATTTGTATATGTGTATATATATATGTATATGTGTGTGTGTGTATATATATATATATATATATATATATATATATACACACATATATATATATATATATATATATATATATATATATATATGTGTGTGTATATGTGTGTATATATACACATATATATATTTTATTTGTAAATGATAAAATAATTTTAAAAAGTTATATTTTGGTTTTTAGTCACCAAAATGTGACAAACAATGTGAATTTCAGAAATTCAAAAATGTGAAGTATACCAAGAAGTATTGTTCATAAGCATAGGTATGTTTTTGTGTGTATACAAACAATGTAGAGAGATAAGGAGAGACACACAGGTAAAAAAAAAAAAAAAAAAAAAAAAAAAACAATATCAGAATCATAACACTTATAAAGTCACTTCATCAGCCTAAAGAGATGAAACTTCAGAGTAAATGATTTCAAATGATAGCGTTCGCACGGCAGAAACACGACAGCAAAACTCAATGGAATTAATCAGTCCAGTGCCTTCAGTAATTGTAAATCCTTCCGTGCAGAATTTCGATATAAATAATATATGCTATGTACACACATCATGATGTAATCAACACTAACAGCGGAATACAAACAACTGTCGGCCACAGAAAGAAGCGATCCAATAGCAAGATCTATAATTGATTTATATGAAAATAAGTTTGGCCGACCATCTCCTGGGTAATCTGTTATGTATGACGGTCGCTGCCAGTTTCATTTGAGACACCTTCTTATATACTCGAGCTCTTTTCCTCATCTTGGCTGCGTGCTTGAAGTAAGTATGTCGAAACTGCAAATAAAGCTATTAAATAAACGGTAAACACCAGAGCCGCCTGTTGGGGAATAATAAGAAGGCCTTTAATTGACAGATTTGAAATCTAAAGCCAATTCTCCGCCGCACTGTGATTCCCGTATGCACGTTGCCTCTAAACTGTCCCATAAAATCCTATCACTGCACTTAATTGTTCGATATCAAGCCGAAGCGTCCGAGGTAATTCAAATGTCTTTTGTGCGATGAATATGTGCAATCGTCCTCTTTTCCTATTCTAATTTAATGCCATCTGGGCCACATGATTGGCCCGGTGTTGCCATTGCTGCCAACCGAGGTCAGCGTAACCATCAAGCGCTGTAATTGAGTAGTTAGTAGCAATTTTCTCCCTTTAATTTCCATCTGCAAAACCCAGGCCCGGCATGGCAAATAGCACATTACACCCGCACAATGCGGCCGACCAGTAATAACATCATTTCCACAGTTTGAAAACTTCCATGAACAAATGACGAATTGTCGGAGTGGATGTCATCTCGTTGTCGATTTCCATTTCCGACAAGCTAATCCCAGCCGATCGGGAAAAAGAGTGTTGACTTTTCCATTTTGCATCTTTAACCGGACCCTGAGCATCAAAAGCAGATTTATGAAAGCCTGATCTATAACCGATGCGCATTTCCCGCCAAAAAGGACAAGGTGTGACTGCAAACTAATGGCCCGACGCAGTCTATCGTTGTGACTTGATAAGTTTCGCCGACAGATTTATGAAGATCGTAAAGCAAAATCAGGGACGAGGACGTAGCGGGCCGACGTTTAATGTCTGCTTATCACACGAAGGGTTTTATTCGCCGCCACACGTTTATACACACACACACACACACACACACACACACGAGGATCGCATTCACGTTTGGCCAAGTGGAAAATGAATGCTTTATTCCCGTCCTAATGATGTCCTTCTGAATATGAAAGGGATGTTTTTAAGAAAATGTTATTTAAAATAATACATTAAGTACTGTCAACTCGAGACACAATTCCCTCGTAACATAAATTTGATTTTTATACCGCTCGCGGAGAATAGAATCCCTTTTTATACAATTTTGTAATTACTCTGATGCACTACATCAAAAGGAAAAGTAATAATAGTTGTAATTTAATCTATTCTCACAAGTCATTTTCATAAACTCTCCCTCTGTCTGCCTAATGCACGTTTCATTCATTATTTATAATGCGCTGATGATGTGGTAATGACAATGCCATTGTTTTTTACACTTAGCGGTGATTCAGAGCTTTCATTACGGGCACGGCGGGCCGCGGATTATCAAGGGCAAACAAAAGATAATTAACGACAGGAAGTAGGGCAGCCGAGCCCGGCTGGGCACCGCCAGGAACCCCCCGACTCAGGGTTCACCGAGCACAGGTCTATTTAGAAGACTTGGCTTCTGTGAGGACTCAAACAGCATAATTAGTGAAGGCTCCCTGTTAGGAGGGGAATGCAATTTATTTTTACCTCCTCCTCTTCTTTGCACCTCCTCCTTCCATTCTTTCGTTCCCTCTGCCGCTCTCCGAACAGATATCAACGCTGAGCCTGAGGTGTGAGAATCTGAGCGTGAATATAGAGCGATCAAGAGGAAGTTAAACAATGGACAGCCAACTAAATGACAAAGTGTGGCAGGAAATATCCACCAAATCTGAAGTCTTAAGTGTTCCTCTTACACTCTGCATCCAACGAGCCAAAATATATTTGGGTCAAAGACGTTAAGATGTCCACGTCAAAAGACATTTACAAAGGTGATTTTGTGTCTATAGAAAGCACATTAAATGTAAGTGCCTATTTTTAAGGTTTTAAATAAGTTTTTGGAAAATAAAATGTCAAAATTTGGTTGAAATAATGTTACATTGTCAATCAGCGTAACACAATATTAATGTAAAAAAAATCAAACAACATGCTTATTCTGACTTGTACATATTAAAATATATAAAAGAATAAGGGAGCATATTACATTTTATTGTCTTTTTTGGGTGTCTTCTGTAAATTAGGGAAAAATTAATAATATTATTTTTTTTACAATTAAAAAAAAAAAAACTGGTATACTGCCAAGGCAACGTTTTCAGTTGATGTACTAAAATAACTACAAATAAAATAAAAATTAATAACATTATATATTAAAAAACAAATACATTTTACAAAAACATAAGTGAAACAAACACTAAAATAAAGTGAAAGCAGAAAATCTAAAAATAAACACAAATTCAAAATATTAAGTGTATAATTTTACCTCAATAATACTAAAATAACACTGGTTGACTTTAACAGTGACCGAAAAACAACTTTGTTTTCATTTAAGCATGAAATGACATTCTTCACATACTGTAACTGTACATCTCTTACTATCATCCACTCCAGCTTTCCTTTCTCCTCCTCAGATAAATAAACGTTGTGGATGGCGGTAGAGCTGTCAGAACCCCAGGCATCCCTGTATGTTGTTTGACAGTGAGCAGGGAATGACAGCTGTTCAGCAGTACAGAACTCAATCTGTCCTCAACTCCTCAAGAAGTGTGCAGTGCCTTTCACACCTCACACACAACAGGAGACCACTGCACTGACTCCACATCACACCTGGACCACAAACAGACAGTGTGTTATAGTGACTGCAGAGGTAGTTGTACTGCCATATGCACTGAGCAGCAGAAGCTCTCTGTGTGTGCCTCTAGTTTTATAATATGGTTCAAGAATGAAGTGAAGTAAACCTGATTTTTTTGTGGATGCTCATAAATGGAGAAGCGCTTGGAGAAGTTTTTCAGAGGTTTAATCTTTAGCAATAATTATTCACTATACGTAAAATCTATGGTTCAACCCCAGTAAATACCCAGTTAAGTGTGTCTGTTATTGATTGATTGATCAAAACCGTCTCCAAAAGTGGTTAAATTATTATTTGATTACAATAATTACTGATAATAATTAATTAGTTTTGTGTGTGTACATAATACATAAATGTGACCCTAGACCAAAAAAACAGTCATAAGGGTTAATTTTCTGAAATTGAGATTTATACATCATATTGTTAGGGTAGGACAATATTTGGCTGAGATACAATTATTTGAAAATCTGGAATCAGAGGTTGCAAAAAAAAAAAAAAATAAAAATAAATATTGAGAAAATCGTCTTTAAAGCTGTTCAAATGAAGTTCTTAGCAATGCATATTGCTAATCAAAAATCAAGTTTTAATATATTTACGGTAGGAAATTTACAAAATATCTTCATGGAACATGATCTTTACTTAATATCCTAATGATTTTTTGGCATAAAAGAAGTTGGCATACAAACATACTCATGCTACTTTAGACTGATTTTGTGGTCCAGGGTCACAAATATATATATATATATATATATATATATATATATATATAATATGCATATGCAATTATGTACTATTTTCAGTTTTTTTTTATTTTAATATATTCATATATTCAGAAAATATTTAAAAGATTCAATATATTTTTATTTTAACATATTTAATAAATTATACTTTAATATATATTTTATTTTGATAAATAATATATTCAATTTTTTATTTTAATATATTAATATATAAACATGGAAGATTATGCGGTAAATGGCACTGCGCATATAAAATTTAATACAATATCATAAAAATATTAGGGCTGTCAAATGATTAATCGCATAGAAAATTAAAGTTTGAGTTTGCCTAATATATGTGTGTGTACTGTGTAGTTATGTATATATAAATACAAACACATTCATGTGTATATTTAGGAAATATTTACAAGTATATGTATTTATTATAATTTTTATTTAATTTACATTATATATAAATCAAAATATTTTGTAAATAAATAACACATTTCTCTTAAATATATACATTAATTTGTGTGTATTTATATATGCATAATAATTACACAAACTTTTATTTAATTCACAATTAATCACGATTAATCGTTTAACAGCCCTAAAATATATATATATATATATATATATATATATTTATATAAATTTATATAAATTTATATAAATATAAATATATATATATATATATATATATATATATATATATATAAAATAACAAAGGAGTGATAACAGTAACATATTTAAATTGACACTATATAAAACTTTTAGCTAGGTAAACTCACTGACTCATTTACCTTTTTTTTAAAAAAAAAAAAAAAAAAAAAAGAGCCATTCTTAGTACTTTCACATAAAACATCTAAATTAAAGTCTATGACACGTCCCCATTTAGACAGCAAAGTAAACTTTGTGTGTGTGTGAGAGCGTGAACACACATGGGATTGTCATGTGCATCCACCCTCTGACATGTTTTTCTGAAAATATACACGTGCAAGAACAATCTGACGATTCAAAGAAAGAAGTAAATACAGCTAGAAGAAAGACTTCCTGTGAGAGCGAGCGTGTGTGGGGCCCGGGCAAAGCACCCGAGGACCTGTAGCAGACTTGACTGGCATGACACCAAAGAGGAGCGCCTTCAGTATGACTACTAAGAGCTTTGGCAGGATTTTTATTAAAGAGTTGGGACAGCATTCATTTTTAAAACCTCCTCAATAAAATATCATACAGTCGTTACATATTCCTCTGGATTATAATGATATGAATATTTAAATTTAAATGCATTCTGAGCACGAGGTCTCTTCTTCAGTAAGGCATCAGATCTCATTTTCTACTTAAGCTGCCCCGTCATGTTTATGCATCTCCACATGCATGATACATATCTCTCCTTTTTTTTTTTAAGCTTCTTAATGCATCCCGGGTAATTTTGCCTGACTTTAATGGGCGATGACTTCATATTGGTGCTCTTTTTTCTCTTTCTGCCGTCAAAAAAACTATATAATATGATCAAATGTTCCTTTCAAGCATAACAGAGTGTTATCTGAAACTTCACACTTTGTTGCACTTGAAGAAAAAAACGAATCCCTAAACTTAATCAGTATTACAGTTGGTTTCTGATATGGAGAGGTATGATTATTATGTATACAAGCCAAGTACTGAGACGCGCGTCAAATAGAGGCACTGATTAGCAAAGCTCTGTTGTGCGAAGATAAGGTGCGTTACAAATCACAAAAAGTAGCCAACGTGCACTCATTACATTCTTGGTGGAAGCTAGAACTTCTGTGAAATGGTGACAGACCCTAGTGATTTTATCTCTGGAACCAAAGTCCTCTGATCTTTCAACTTCCTTGACAAGATGTTGTCGTTTTATTTTTTGATGGGTTCAAAGACGCTGAGAGATCGAGGATCGTCTGACATACAGTAGATGACTCAGTTTAACTCAGCCAATGTTTAATTGAAGGATGTAGGGGAAAAAAAATCATTCTTCTCTGCTTTATGAAAGTGCCGCGCTACAGTTCCAGCGGAGGTGAGGCCTGTTAATAATTTCTTTGTTTTCAGAGAAAGATAAACGTAAGAACGTGTAAGAATTTCACACAGAAGGACATGCGAGAATAGAGAAACTAACCACAACAGTTGAGTACGGGTCCCTTCTTCAGTGTTTCAGAAACAGTTTCCATTGTTTGGACAAACAAATAGTCCCGCCCCCATCTGTGGTTGAGCCAATGGTGTGAGCCAATGCAATCTTGGGCTGCTGAAACGAAAAGAACAGAAAAAGCCACAGTGTTTATGCTTGGCAGAAAACACAAGATATAAGAATATTAAAAGTGTTAAAGGGATAGTTCACCCAAAAATGAAAATTCAGTCATTAATTACATGGAAGAAAAAAAACTGTTAAATAAAGTTGCTATTTTTGTTTTCTTAGCGCACAAAAAGTATTCTCATAGGTTCATAACATTATGGTTAAACCACTGATGTCACATGGACTATTTTAATGATGTTCTTACTACCTTTCTGGGCCTTGAACGTAGTAGTTGTGTTGTCATCTATGCAGGGTCAGAAAGCTCTTAGATTTCATCACAATTATCAATTCACTCCTTTTTTAATCCCCAAAAAACCTAAACAATCTCGATCATCAAGCCGTTTTGATTTTCTGAGCAGTATGATGTCATACTGCTCACGCCCCGCCCACGACTGCTGACAGACTGTCCCGTATTAGCATATGTTGCACGCTGTCCGGCATTTTTCCCATGCTCGAGCAGCTGTAGTGACTAAAATGTCTCGTAAGCAAAGCAGGTGTTTTGTAGTTGGATGTAAAAGTGAACATAACAGACATGAGTCCTGACATCAGAGCCACTGAGGACACAGTGGATTAGTTTTGTTTTTGATGGTAATGTGCCTCCAAATACATGGAATGGAAGGGAGGGGCGGGGTGAGCTCATTATCATTTAAAGAGACATGCACCAAAACAGGTCGCTGTGAACAGAGCTGTTTTTGACAAGGTAAAAAGGGTGTTGTTTTACATGACCATTGAGGAAATTTAAGTACGTTGCAGACATTTCATGAAGACCCTATAGAATCATACCAACTTCTGGAAAATGTGCATCTGATGTCCCTTTTAAATAAAAAGAAACTCCCACAAACACTCTGTCTTAAAAGTATAAAGGTGCAGTCACATTTAGGCCCGGTTTCACAGACAGGGCTTAGACTAAGCCAGGATTAGGCCATAGCTCAGTTAGGACATTTAAGTAATTTTTATAAATGTGCTTAGGAAAAAACAGACAAAACATAGGCACTGATATATTTTGAGATCAGTCATTACAAGTCTCTTTCAGCTGAAACAGCTCAGACTTGTCTGTGAAATCAAGGGTTAGTGTTGTTTGATGAATTTCCAGTCATAGACAAAATCCAGTAATTTCAATGGGAATCAATAGTGAATTTCTCATGAGAGCTAAAGATTTCCGCATGTAGATTTCGCAATGGGTTTAGTTTGGACATGCAGATTCACTGCTTGGTTTGCAAGTGATTTCTGGATGAGCTTTGTTTTATGTTCTGTGGAACATATTTAAAGATCGTTGGTAACCAAACACAATGGTTCCAAATTCCAAGTCAATGGGAACCAAAAATTGGTTCTTCACAATTCTCTTTTTTGTGCGTGTTTGTTCCTAAGAAAGTAATGCATACAAGACTGGAACAACATGAGGGTGAGTAAACGACGGCAGAATTGTCATTTTTATGTGGCTGATTGAAAATATAACAAACATCAGCTTTAAATAAAGAGAGACTCCCACTAGTTACTGCACGTATGAGCGAATACACTAGCTTAAAACTCTGTAGTTATGTGAGGACGAGCCAAAAGAGAGGGAATCGATTTCATCCCTCTTGACCCGGCGACCCCGTTTGCCGGAGCTGCCTCTGAGGGTGGCGTGGTGGTGTGTCGCGGTGGTCCCCGCCACCGACTTTGATGTTGGGGGTGGAGTAGGTGGGTAAATGGCGAGAACGCGGTGTCCTCACATAAAACGGAGACAGTTGCCGGCACTTGGCATTTCCAGTGCTGACAGGCTGGCTTGTTTGTTCACTCTAACGAGCACTCGGACTCCATTAATGAGCGGACTGAATCCATTATCATCATCATTTCAAAAGGCAGCCCTGCACTAAACAGCTCCCCGCATTAGCTGCCGTTGCCCTTGTTGTTTCATTTGATCAGCGGTGGCAGCAGGGACTCGCCCCTCTCTAGCCTTCTCCGCAAACACACACATACACACGCGCTCCTTTTATTGCCCCCTTGCAATGGCTGTGAATTTATGGGGAGAGAATTAAGCACGGAGTGGAAGTTACAGATGCTACGACCCTGACAGGAGTTAAAATGCGAGCTAACGGCGTAATGACTTTGGAAGTAGAGATGTGGAAAAACTACATTAACTACGGCTAGTCGATGGGTTGCATGAAGCAGTCTACTGGTCAGTCTTAAGGAAACACTGCATAATTATGCAGATTCAGAGTCCATTATGCAGATCTGACATGTTTTTGGGACATATACATTGTGCAAAAACACTGCTTTAATGTATTTACCAACGCAACTGGAGCATGAAAATCCCCTTTCTGAGAAGTTGTTTCTCAATAGTATTCCCAAATAATGTTTGTTAGAAAATATAACAACAACAACAACAAAAATATTATTATTAAGGATGTTTTAGCAAATAATAATAAGAACAATAATAATATCTTTATTATTAATATTTAATATCAATATATAATATATATTAAAGCTACAAATATGAAGTAGCGTTTTGATAAAAAATGCAACAATAATAATAATAATAATAATAATAATAATGATAACAACAATTATTATCTGTTGTAGCATTTAAATATATAATGTCTATTTAATATTTCAACTATTATTGTTTTTGTTAAATTTAGGAATAATGTTTTAATTAAAATATTAAGGGATGAAATAGCATTTTTACAAAAATATAATAACAACAACAATAATAATAATAATAATAATAATAATATTTCTTGTAAAAACTGAAAAAAATTATATATATTTAATTTTATATTTAATATATAATTAATCATTTTATATATAATTAATATTTTATCTAAAAATATTAAGGGATGAAATAGTGCTTTGATAAAAAGAACTAATAATAATAATTATTATTATAATTATTATTATTACAATTTATTATGAATATATAATATATTATTAACATTTTAGCGAAACAAAGGGATAAAACAGCATTTTTACAAAAATGTAATAATAATAATAAATATAAAACAATAACAAATATATCTTGTAACATTTAAAAATATAGTATTTATTATTATAATCTTTGATATATTCAGCAATAACGTTTTAGCTAAAAAAAATAAAAAATAAGAAAAATATATTTTTTAAAAATAAATATAAAAAAATAATATCATAATAATAATAAATGATCTCTCGTAACATTTAAAGAATCTTACATCTACTTATTATTTTGACTATTATTATTATTATTATTATTATTATTACAAATGATATCTCTTGTATATTTCTATAAATGTAAAAATATAATAACTATGTATTGTGATTACTACTGTTGTTATATTTAGCAATCATGTTTTACTTTAAAATATAGCGCTGCTTCTAACACAAAGGGAGTAAAAACAGCTAAACTCACTTGTTGACCTCACTAATCGACCACCCTGACCCATCCCTATTACAAAGACAGAAAGAGGTGGAAGAAAAAAGACAGCGAGCAGGA
This sequence comes from Labeo rohita, assembly GCF_022985175.1. Taxonomy (NCBI): domain Eukaryota; kingdom Metazoa; phylum Chordata; class Actinopteri; order Cypriniformes; family Cyprinidae; genus Labeo; species Labeo rohita. The sequence goes on from NC_066872.1 coordinate 41,240,696, forward strand.
GAATCACATCTTTTGTAAATCATAAACAATCTAAGCTGGTAGGCAGTATGAAAGTGGGCGACGATAACATTTCCATCTCTCTGCCACCTTTCTAAGGGACATCAAAGACCCAATTAAGGCCCTCTGAGCAAATGGCGTATGTGGTAGCTGCTCTGGAGAGCTGTCACAGAGTCTGTGTGTGGCTGTCGACGCCCCAACTCACTGACAGCCTCCTTTACAATCCGAGCCCAGCTCGATGTGCCCCTCTCTTTCTCTCTCTGTTAAAGGATTTTAATTAGGCCTTGCCTGCTCAGGCTCACACAGCCCTTTTGTATGTGCTGAATGGTACAAGGACTGTGATTTGGAAGCCCTTCACAGGCAGTCACTGATGTGAGAGAGAGAGAATGAGAGAGCGATTGAGAGGGAGAGAGAGAGAAAGAGAAAGGGCTCTTTCATTTTGATATGTGCTACTTCACTACACCGAGCCCTTTCCCCCCCACCCTATTGTACGATCTCCCCTTATGAAGAACTGGAAAATATTCAAATGTTAACGTGCCCGTGTTGGCTTTGATATTTAAGACAAAAGGGTACAGCGTGAGACTTACAGTGACACTTCACAAACTGGAAACGGGACATTTCATCTGACGTGTCATGATCCACCAATACGCTTTCAGAGCGCGTGTTTGAGCGGCTCATTTCTTCACTGTGTATGTGCATGTCAGAATCTCTTCCAAAAACAGCTATTTTATTGTGATTCTCTTCTATAATAACACATTTGTCACAAGGTTTCGCCAGAACATTATAAATGTGCACACCAATATGCTTAATAACGTGTCTGTGTCACATTCTGTTTCGAATAAATGCAATCTCTGTAATATTTTGTTTTTTCTACATTTAAAAACATTTGGTGCAGAAAACAATTTTCAGAAATTTCAAGTACACTCTAAAAAATGCTGGGTTAAAAACAAATTTGGAAAAAACCCAGTGACTGGGTTGTTTTGACCCAGCAGTTGGGTTAAATGTATTTTTTTAAATGATTATATGGCTAGCTTAAAATGAAGCCAAACTATACTGTAAATTTAAAATCAGATGCATAATTACTAGGGCCATCAGCAATTATCAAAAGGTGAACATTTATTAATAATAAAAAAATCTATATATTATTTAATTTTTATTTATTTTATTTATTCAACTTTAATAGATGTTCATTTATTGAACATATTAATAAATGTTAATTTTCAACCTATTGTGGGTTTTTTTTAAGCACAAAATATAGTAATATTTAAGCAATAGTTGAGTTAAATAAAACTACCCAGAAGGCTGGGTTAAACATTGAATCCATTGGGTCTGTCCAAGTAAAATTTTTTAAAGCGTAAAATAAAATAAAATAAAATAAAATAAAATAAAATAACAAATAAAATGTAAAATAAAATTAAATATTAAAATAAAATTATTTACTTGTGAAACTCCAATTATGTTTTACTAACAACTTAAAAAAAAAAAAAAAATAATAATAATGTAAAAATAAATCAAATAAAGTAAAATAAGATAAAAATAAATCAAATAAAGTAAAATAAAAAAAAATAAAAAAATATTTTCAATATTATTTACTTGTGAAACTCCACTTATGTTTTATTGACAACTTTTATAAAACATTTTTTAAAGTTTATTCAGCAATGAGATAAGTTACCACTGAGTCCCTCCTGCCACTTTTTTTCCCTCTTGAGAACAGAAACCCCAGTAATTTTATAATTAATGACATATTTTGTTATTTTTACATTTTTATTTATTTGCTAAAATAAATAAATAAATATTTGTACAAATATTTAAACTTTTTAAAAAATAAATCCTAAAGAGTATCAAACAAAATCTGAGCTGTACCATCCAAATACATTTTTTTCAGCTATTAATTTTACTGTATGTCAATAACTGTGTCAAGTTATATTTCTCTTGATGATAGTGTGAAAAAAAATCTCCCAGAGCTTAAGAATAAGTTGAATTGAACTTCCAGTTAATTTCCCTCTCTCTGACTAGACAGTATACAGCAATTTTTAATCAAACATTTGCCAAAAGAACACTATTTTGCATGGGATTGCATACTAAACATCTATTAACAGTAACAGGATGAAGAAAATCATAACCTAGTGTGTGTTTCCTGTGCCACAAGCAGCAAGTGCATCTATACGGAGTGCTCAATATCGCCAACTCTCAGATCTCACATGCCGATGGCACGCTGCCAGCCGCCCTCCTCCTCTTCCATCACCCCGCCATCCTCCCCTTTGTATCCTTCCAGCGCAGAGGCCTCCGTTTACCAAGCGTGCCCGAAGCATGGAGTTAGGCAGCCAGGCATCGTAACCCTCCCCAGCCAAGACGCGCCGTGCAGGGACGGTGTCCCCCCTCTCACTCCCTGACATTCCTCTCTGACAGCCCTTTACATCTGCCTGCGCCGCACTCCGTCGGCAGACAAAGAAATTAATACCCCAAGTGACTGTGTTTTAATTAAGCAATTTCATGCAAATTACACATTTTAGATTGTCAAATAATATACTGCGCAAAATGGAAGGCTGGCTGATCTGATATGCATGGAGCGTTTTTCTTCCAGGGCACTGTGCATACATGGAAAATGAACAAAAATGCTAATTTCTAATCTATTATGCAAACAGTATGATACTTACATAGATTTGCACGCCTTTCTCGGTATGGCTGAGCAATGCCTTTGTATTGTGTATTTAAGGTGCTCGAGTGTTTAAAAGTCTTGCTTTTGTAACCTTTTGGATGCTTCGGTTTGATGACGAGTTTTTTTTTTTTGTTTGTTTGTGTTGGTCTGTTACATCGAACACAAATTAGCATAATGAATCACATGCATAATGAACAAATTATACACAAAGTAAACATACTGTAAATAAAGAAATATAGCCATAATTTTAATGCTAATTATACTGAGGGAAAAAGAAATAAGCAAAATAAAATAACTAAAAAATAAAAAAAATAAGTAAAACTAAATAACATAAAATCAAATCAAATCATGTAAAATAAAATAAAATACAACAAAATAAAATAAAATAAAATAAATGATATGCATGGAGAGTTTTTCTTTCAGGGCACTGTGCATACATGGAAAATGAACAAAAATGCTCATTTCTAATCTATTATGCAAACAGTATGATACATAGATTTGCATGCCTTTCTTGGTATGGCTGAGTAATGCTTTTGCATTGTGTATTTACGGTGCTCGAGCGTTTAAAATCTTGTTTTTGTAACCTTTTGGATGCTTCGGTTTGACGACATCAACCGAAAAAATCAAGTTTGTTTTTGTTTGTTTGTGTTGGTCCGTTATATCGAACACAAATTAGCATAATGAATCACATGCATAATGAACAAATTATACACAAAGTAAACATACTGTAAATAAAGAAATACAGCCATACTTTTAATGCTAATTATACTGAGGGAAAAAGAAATAAACAAAATAAAATAACTAAAAATAAAAATAAAATTAAATAAAATAACATCAAATCAAATCAAATCAAATCAAATCAAATCAAATCAAAGACATGCATGGAGCGTTTTTCTTTCAGGGCACTGTGCATACATGGAAAATGAACAAAAATGCTCATTTCTAATCTTTTATGCAAACAGTATGCAAACAGTGGATTTGCATGCCTTTCTTGGTATGGCTGAGCAATGCTTTTGTATTGTGCATTTAAGGTGCTCGAGTGCTTAAAAGTCTTGTTTTCATAACCTTTCAGACGCTTCAGTTTGGCAACACGTACAAATCAAATTTGTTTTTGTTTGTTTGTGTTGGTCTGTTTAAATTACATCGAACACAAATTAGCATAATGAATCACATGCATAATGAACAAATTATACACAAAGTAAACATACTGTAAATAAAAAAATATAGCCATAATTTTATGCTAATTATACTGAGGGGGAAAAAAAATAAACAAAATAAAATAACTAAAAATAAAAATAAAATAAAATAAAATAAAATAAAATAAAATAAAATAAAATAAAATAAAATAAAATAAAATAAAATAAATGATATGCATGGAGCGTTTTTCTTTCAGGGCACTGTGCATACATGGAAAATTAACAAAAATGCTCATTTCTAATCTATTATGTAAACAGTATGATACATAGATCTGCATGTCTTTCTTGGTATGGCTGAGCAACGCTTTTGTATTGCACATTTAAGGTGCTCGAGTGTTTAAAAGTCTTGTTTTCGCAACCTTTCGGACGCTTCGCTTCGGCAACGTACGTAAAAATCAAGTTTGTTTTTGTTTGTTTGTGTTGGTGTGTTTAAATTACATCGAACACAAATTAGCATAATGAATCACATGAATAATGAACAAATTATACACAAAGTAAACATATTGTAAATAAAAAATATAGCCATAATCTTAATGCTAATTATACTGAGGGAAAAACAACGTCCTTTCCTGCCTTACACTGTTACGAGATCAGCCAATATAACTAACAATATGTACAAATTATTCAAATGTGAACAAAAGGCTTTTTTTCTCTCCCCAAGTTGATTTGATTTAATATTAGAGTAGAAGTGCGAAAAAAAGGCCTCTTGAAACCACAGGCACAAAAGTCGGTGAGCACAGGTAGCACAATGAGGCCCTCATTAACAAAGGCAAGGGAGGATTCTTGCTGTTTCTTTGTGATTCAAATACATTTAATCAAAGGTTTGTTTCAATATACTGGTACTTAATAGTGTACATTACCACATACAATACGTCTGAATGAATTGCAGTCCTTCTAGTAGGCTTTTTTAATGGGAACAAATAGCAGGATAGGAGTAGGGAACCGAAGCGGTAATGGCAGGGTACGACATGGCTGTTGACGCGGTTTCTTCATCTTCAGCGCCGAGTTGTTCTTTAAATGGACCCTCATACCGTAATCGTGCCCCATGCGCATTAAAATCAGGAAACAATAAAGGAACGGGGCTCCGCACCAGCTCTAAAAGATCCTTTCCCAATTACGCAGCTTTGAAATCAGACTTATGAGCCCCTCCTGTGTTTGCGTGCAAGTGCGTGTGTGCGTCAAGGTTTTGAAGCGATCCCACTCACCTTAATCAAGTCAACAAGGGGGTGGAGGTGGGTGCCTGGATGGTGCTCGTGTGTGATTGAATTTTGATGTGCGTCGTTGAGGCGTGATTTCCAAGAACCGAACCGGCGGCCGCGCGGCGTGACTTCTCCTCAGGTGGCAAACGCACTTAATGGGAAGGTCACGTGCATCTGCGGGGTCCGGTACGCTGAGGTCAGAGCTGTTTGATGTGAAGTAATGTTTGAGTCAGTAACAAACAGGTGAGAAACTAATCGTCAATTTATCAGGAGATACGCTTTGGAAACATGGTTCTAAAACAACCCAGAACAGCAGACAACAAATGCAAAATAATGCTAAATCCAATAATAAAATGCATCTTTCCATCTAACCATTTACTTCTGCTGCTTTGCCTGCATTTTTGCATATTGTTGGGCTTTTACTGCTCAAACAGCACTTTACAATAAGGTTTCATGTGTTAACATTAGAAATTACAAGGAATCTTAGTTCATTTCATGAACAAGCAATGAACAATTATATTTTTGCTAACTAATATGCTTTAAAAATAGCTCATTATTACTTGATGCATTAACTAAGGTTAACTAATTGATTAATGTAATTTTGTCAAATTTAAAACAACTTCTTTATGTATTTCTATTTTAGGTGTTTATTATTATTTTGGATAAAAACATGCTGTGCAAAAAAAGTAAAAAAAAAATTAGTGCTGTCAAACGATTAATCATGATTAATTGTATCCAAAATATTTTTGTTTGCATAATATATGTGTGTGTGCTGTATATATTTATTATGTATATATAAATACACACACATGCATTTATATATTTAAGAAAAATATGTTGTTTATACATTAAATATAAATATACAATATAAATTATATAAGTATAAATATATATGTAAATACATGAAAATATATTTTCAAAATATACACTGTACATAGTATTTTTTTTTTTAATGGGATTAATTGCAATTAATCATTTGACAGGACTTAAAAATCCATTTCAATTTACTTCAGGTTCTGTACCTTCATTTTATTTTATTTTTTATTTTTATTATTTCATTGTTTTACACACATATACATATATATACATATACATATACATATACATATATGTATATATATATATATATATATATATATATATATATATATATATATATATATATATATATATATATATATACACACACACACACACACACACACATATATATATATATATATATATATATATAATTATTTATTTATTTATCTATTTTTTAACTGCTGAAGAGTCCTTTCTTCTCCTGTGTTCTACTGTACAGATGTGAATTTACTTTTCCTTTAGCCTGAGGCTTATTCATTTCACTTTTGGTGTGAAGGGTTTTCATGCTTGCTAAAAACAGAACTCATCATATTAAAAAACAAACAACCAAGGCCTGCCCAGATTTAAAACGTAACGCAAAAGTAATGCATTACGTAATTATGTAACAGGTGAGAAACTAATGGTCAACTTAATAGGAGATTTGATTTGTAAACATGAATCCAAAACAATCCAGAAAAGCAGATAGCAAAGGAAAAATAATGCTAAATGCCAATAATAAAATCCAGCTAACCATCTAACCATTTCATATTTACTTTTGCTGTTGTTTATGCATGTAAAATATTGTTAGTTTTCCATGTACTTTAGCATATTGTTGGGCTTTCACAGCTCAAACAGCACTTTACAGTACAAAAAAGTAACATAATTTGATACTTTTGAAGTAACTTTCCCCACATAAACATACAACATGTGCACACAATTTTGGTGGTTTGTGCCCAAAAGAGGGGTGCAATTCAAGGGATTAATACAGTTTAATGTTTGTTTTTAAGGACATTCAAGTTTATTTTGAATACCAACCAATCAGGTACTACTGCGTAGCCATATACTTAAAAATAAAGGTTCTTTATTGGTGTTAACATTCATGGTTAACATCCAAGGTTCTTTATAATGAATATTTCTTATATCACTGTTACCATCATAGTATATGTTCAAAAAATTCTGATATTATCTACCTTTAAAACCCTTCCAAAGAAGCAAATTAATCTTCGCTTTAAGACGTGCACTTCCACTAGGCCTCGTTTCGCTACGCTTCCCTCCTTACACTCTTTCGTTCCATCTAAACGTTCCCAAATTTCCCTCTATGATCTAAACAAGGAATCTGATCTAAATTTGAGGGCCACTCCGTGTCCAACTTGAAGACATCGGCTGTCGAGTGAACCGGTGGCGTCAGGCGGCCCGTGGGAGTGCCTGCCATCCTGCGGTCAGCCTCACAGATATAAACACCGCTCCAATGACAGAGTGGGGAATCATGAGCTGGCAGACAAGCGTTCTCCCTCTGTTCACTGTAACAGGATATTAAACAGTAATTATATGATCCTGAGGCAATCTGATTAGCACAGAGAAAAAGCCTTATTGATCCCAGGTGCGGATCAGCAGCCGAGGATAAATATTTATCCTGCATCTCTCTGTGATGGTATAGAGCCACTCAAAACATGCTTGTCAAACAGAGAGTTTATGCCAGTATCAAGATGAACCCAGTCTGTGAGAGTTGACAGCTAAACGAGCTAGAAATGGAAAGCTGGCAGAGAAACGAAAAATGGGATAATGACGTACGAGGCTGGGCATTACATCACTTACAAAATTAACTCTAAGTATAAATATAGATCAGTTTAACTCACTGCAGACCTGGCACAGAACCGGAGAAGTTCACTTACAAGATTATACCAAGGCATGGTGATGTATCAGATATTGAAGGTTACACGGTACTTTTATAGATACTATTGTACTGAATGATTACTGTATTTCTTACACCACGGTATTTACAATGTACACTTGCAAAAAAGTACCAAACAAACAAAAAACACACATGGTACAATGTTTTATGGATATATGGAAACAAAGTACCAACCGATACCACCAATGTACCATGGTATTACCACTATACTTTTTTGGAAGCTCCAAAATATACCAACAAATACCATGGTAGTCCCACATCGCAGAAGCCAAGGCATTTCAGAGAACACCATGGTATATGTCCAAAAAAATTTACTCTTAAGTATTTCAAAGAATACTATGGTAATACCATGTTACATGTCCCAAAAATGTGTAACAGCCATTGTACTCAAAGGATTTTTAATTAATACCGTGGTAGTACTATGGAACATGTCCAAAAAAATATTCAATTACAAATGCAACTTGGAAGTTTTTTTAAAGAATACTATAGTAACACTATGCTGCATCTCCAAAAAACATGAAATAACCATAATACTCCAAAGTATTTCAATAAATACTATGGTACGTGTTGAATAACCATAAGTATGGTAATTCTCCAATTACACTCCAATGCATTTACAGTAATAGAATACCATAGTAACACTATGGTACATGTCTGAAAACCATGGCATTATTATCGCACCCTGTTAAAGAACGTAATGTGGTACTCCAAAGTATATCATAGAATACCATAGTATTTTTTCTCAGGTTTCAAAGTCTTTCACAAAGTTTGCGCTATTGTTATGACCGCCGCTCAAGACGTCATTTGCTAGAAAGCGTTCCCAGAGAATGACGAGTCTCTCTTGCTGAGATGACGGGGGGCACAAACATCCTTTGCGGTGTGCAGCTCATTAAATCTGCCTCTGGGTAATCCAATTGATCTGCAATTCGTTTTAAGTAGCATTAAATCAATGCGCACAGACATGAAAAGCCGGGCTCCTCGTTGACTTCAGTGGAGCTACCTGCAACACTTTGTAATATTGATAATACGCCACTCTCTCCATTTGAGCTTCCTTTTTTTCTCATGCAAATGATAGCTGTTTGTAACCGGGCCTGATCAGCGGGGTAAGAAAAGGGAGTTGAATGCCGCGGGGAATTGATTTAACTCTAGAACAATGCCAGGAAACGCAACGCTTTTCTCTAAGACTGCCTGTGTGCAGAGATAGTGTTTATCTTGAGTGTAATCCCAGCTTCTCTGCGTCTTTAGTGGAGACCGTAGACCTAAAGCAAGACAGACGCTGTAAATAAGGCTTTCCACCTGGCGTTTTACACAGCGCACATGCTAAGTGAAGGACTTTACTGTCTAAACACAAGGGGAGAGGGATGAGATGTGTCAATGCAATGCAAAAACTGTTATTCTTAATGAGAATTATCTGATTTTGCATTTAAAAATACCTAAAAATTCTTGAAAAATCGCATGAAAAGCAACACTGTTTATTATGCATTTTTAATAAAAAGTGTAAATTGTCTTTTTTTATGTTCAGTAAGACAAATATTTGAAATATTATCTATGAAAACAAGTCTTAATATATTATCCAGTGTTGCTTCTTAAGTACATGCATCTTGTTTTTAGACGTTTAGATATTTTTACTGGAAAACAAACAAAAGAAAGTAAAAAGTCATTAATAAATCATTTTTTGGTCAACTAAGCATCCTTCCCAAAATAAGATGCATGGGTTAAAGTGTGTCAGATGCTTTGGGGTAAGCTGTGCCACTCAAATGCAGAAAATACCATCACAAATACTATTAATATTACATACACAATTTCAAAATTCTGACAACTGTTGCACTCAGGGATAATACAGTAAAATGAAATAAAATAAAATAAATAAAACCTTTTAAATTAAACTTGATGTACTAAAGCAACTAAAATCGGAAATTAATTAATTAATTAATTAATTTAAAAAACAAATCAAAAACTAATAAAAATGACAAGACACAAACCTACTGAAATTTTTACAAAAATTAAAATACAAAAAGAAACGATTATTATTCACGAAAACATGAAAAATTACTCAACAAAACAAGTCTTTAAGACTTTAAGACTGCATTAGTAAATTGTTGAATAATCATAGCATTCCAAAGTATTTCAATAAATACTATGGTAGTACCATAGTACATGTCCAACAAGTGCTGAATAATCATAGTATTCCAAAGTATTTCAATAAATACTCTGGCAGTACCATGGTACATGTCCAAAAAGCATTAAATAATTACAATACTCTTAAGTATTTTAAAGAATACTATAGCAACACCATGGTACATGTCCATGAAACATGAAATAACCATAGTACTCCAAAGTATTTCAATTAATACTATGGTAGTACCATAGTATATGTCCAAACATATCAAATAACCATAGTACCCTGAATGTTTACCCTGATGTTTATATTTTTAGCTCATAACTGAACTTATTTCAGCTTATAGCAGATGTCTTGAAATATAATTAGGCATATTAGTGTCCTCTTAGTGAACAACTTGAGAAAAAGTGGCACAGTTTACCCCGCTCTTCACGGATAAATCACAATAACAGCATAAACGATGACCTGGGGAAAAGCATTTGCATATTAATAGTATATAGTACAGAGGTGAAGGAATGAACAAACAATGTAATTCCGCAATTAAAGCACTGCATCGCGTCAGGCATTACAATTCCTGCTATTGACGAATCAAACTAAATAAAATTAGAAATGGATTCCAAAAGCAAGCTCCCGGTGTGATGTGCAGCCCTTCATCTGAATATTACAGCGTAATTAGGTCAGGCTGTTGAATTTTTAATGCTCTCTGAAATCATATTCGTGCTCGCTGTGTGTCAGGTAGAGCCCGGCTCCGACGATACATCATCATGCAGTGACACCAACATAATGGCCATCCCTTCAAATGTGTGACCTTTTCCAAGCGTGCACAGCCCAGCGCGACATATCCAGCCACCGCGTTTGGCAGGAACCCCCTCACGTGTCATACACACCGGAGGGAATGAATGCTCAATACTAAACTACGAAATCAGCCTTTGATTCATAAATATTACACACAATTCAAGACAAGTGTGGTGTACAGTACTGTACCAAACAGGAAACTTACTTCTGTTACTAATCAAGCAATATTTATGATATGAATGATACCTCAAATCCTAGGATCTGAGGAAAGGTGTGCAACAGCTTTTTTTGACTGCAGACTTACAATTCATAACTGATTAAAAAAGGCAGTAATATCTAAGACCAAAATACCATTTTGATAAGAGTCATTCTTAAATTGGACCAGTAAGAAACCATCAAGTAACCACATATTAAAACCACCTTGAACACCTTAATTGCACAGCAATTCACAGCAATGCTCTTGAATCTCAACACTTGGTTTTGAGATTTTATTAAAACACATTTTAATTTGTATTAAAATGATTTTAGGTATAAATTGCATTGTTTTACCTTTAAACCACTATATAAAAAAAAATCAAATGCCACTCAAATGCAAGAAACATTATCACAAACTGCATTTTGAATTTAAAATATTACCTAAATATTAAAATGATTTAAATAATTTTTAGTAATAATTTTATTTTATTTATTTTTTTACTGTATTTTTGCTAGCTTTCCAGTTGTTTTTATGTATAATGTAGCATGGTTTTACCATTAAAACACTATTTTAAAAAATCCAGTACTACTTTGGGGTAAGCTGTGCCACTTAAATACAAGAAATATGATCACAAACTGCATTTTACATTGAAAAATATTACCTTGTCCTGGCTTATTTATGAAAATGTGAAAATTATGCACCAAAACAAGACTTTTAAATGGCAATTGTCTAAAATATATTTTAAAAATCTTAACATTTTTGTTAAAATGGTTTAAATGAAGTAAAAAATGTTGCCATTTTTCACTATATTTTTGCTACTTTTCCAATGGCTATTAGGTATAAATTGCATCGTTTTACATGTACTTTGTCCTTCCTTATTAATAAAAATGTGAAAACTGTGCAGCAAAATAAGACTTCTAAAGGGCATTTGTGCATTAATAAATAGTTTATTATATATATGAAATATAACATTTTGTTATTACAATGATTTAAATAATAAAGTAACAGATTTAAAAATATCTTTTTTATACTTTTCCAGTGGCTTTTAGTTACAAATTTCATTGTTTTACCTCGTCCTGGCTTATTTATAAAAATGTGAAAATTGTGCAGCAAAATAAGACTTTTAAATAGCAATTGTGCATTAATAATTAATTTAGTAAAATATATTTTTTAATATTTGCATATTTGTTGATTGAATGATTTAAATAAAGTAAAAGATTTCGTCATTTTTTCCACTATATGTTTGCTACTTTTCCAGTGGCTATAAAGTATAAATTGCACTAGTTTACCTTTTAACCACTATAAAGTACAGATTGCAACATTTTACCCTTAAACTATACCATTTTTAGGCACCATTTTATTTTAACATGACATGTAATTACTATAGTAAGAGCAGTAAATTATACATAATTACAACCCTAAATCAAACCCTAAGCCTAACCTTAACCCTATATTAAGTGCATAATTAATATTACTCAATACTTTTGTGTGATTACACTGTAACAACATAATTTTAAATTTTCATATGAATGAATACATTTAAAATTGATGATTTAAACAAAATAAGCCTTTGGAGAGCATTCAAGACCATTTTGCTTTGCATTGGGGTCCTGATCATCCTGCTGGAGTTTATTTGTTGTGAACATTGTCAATGAACTACAAAGAACACCTAGATGTAAAAACACAAACCACATGCATTTGCAAAAACCATTCATTTTCATTGCCTCCTAACAATTATTAATTTATGCTCTCTTCATTAAAATCTCACTAAAAATTAACCATCTACTCCATGGATGCCCTAACCTCCCTCTGTTGTACATGAGGAGAGCGGATACTCCAGTCTGGAGTGGAGGTGGCCACCGTAAGGCCGTAACAAAGAGCCCTTTCTCATGACGGGGTCTTTAATATGAACAGCTCTGTGAAAAAGGTTAAAGGTCAATGGTACCCACTTTCCTGACACTTTTAACCCCCTAATAGACAAGAAGAGACAAAGCATACAATTATCACTGCTCTCCGCCGGGTCAGACAGACCCGTTGCTATTAAAACAGATGGAGGAAGAAAGGTGCGGATCAGGAGAGAACTCTAGCTGACACTTTGCTCACCCTCAGTGTGTAAAATCCTTCATTAAAGAGTGATAGCTCATCCCACGCCAGCTTTTCAACCCAAACCTCACTCCTGATCCCATAATTATCCCAAGATGGAAATGATTGCATCTGGAGTTTCCAAACTGACAACTCTATTCGCACCAAAATAATCCTCTTTTTTGGCTCCTGATACCTGAGAATAATCTACCCAGCAGAGCGGGAAGGAATCGCATCCCTCTGCTCGCGCTCTGACGCAGCCGCTCGGTAATTTAGCCATCCAGCGTGGGTTTTTTGAAGCATGCCGTATTCTAAGTGGAGCTTTTAGCTTAGCCTGTTATGCTGTAATTTAGACCGGGCTCGGAGGCTGACAGCTTACATATGTGCTGGGTGTGTTGTGGGGATCCAAAGATTACAGCACCTGCCAATAAAATGCATGACGGAGCGCTGAGACGCTAGTAAGGAACAAGGTTGCGAGCTCTGCATAGATACGGTGTGAAACTGACCCTACAATCCTCCATGGTATCCGCGTTAACACCCTCAACTATAACTGGGTAAAAGGTGAAAAGCTTGGGCCTGAAGGCAGAGCTAAGGTTTGACTCACACATTTGTGTAGCCCTATTAAAATTATTCAAAGAAATAACAAGGACAAACAAGGTAAAAAAAACAAAAGATATAAAAAGCACACATTCAGTTGCAAAATTGAGTGGTGCTCATGTGGGTGATAAGGGTTTGAGTCTGGCTTGCATAACTTACAATTCTTGTTATGCCATCTTTTAATAATTTCCTGTCCAAAAAGGCTAAAAATGAAATATAAAAATATGAAAAAACTCCAATGTTTAAAAAATGAATTAAAATATAAATAAATATAAAAATATAAAAAAAATAAATATAAAATGCAATTAGTTAAAAATAAACTAAAAAGGTAAAATAAAAAGCTAATGATTAAAATATAAAAATATGACAATATTTACTTTTAAAATTAAAATCTTTCCTAATCATACAAATGTCCAAAAGTGTGTGCGCATGTGTACATAATACAAACTGCAAAAGAAGAAGAAGAAAAAAAAAAAAAAGTGTTGAATAAGAGAAAATGTGAGTCACGCTGGCTAGAAAATTAATAGAAATTGCACCTTAAAACAGCATTAACAACTTATGAGGCCCATTCATTAACCGGCCGGGTGTTAATCCATCACTGAGAGAGAACCATGAAGGACGTCCTCTTACAGGGCCCTGGCAGGAATAATCACACATTTCTGAAATTAAAATTCAGAGGAGGGTCCATGTATCACCGGCTACTGAGAAGCAATGAGATAATAAAGGCAACGTAGGTAATAATAAATAGAAGACAGAGAATGAGAGTCATAAATACCCTAGCGAGCGCTACAGAGGCATGTTTGACAGTATCGTGGCGATGGGTAAATACACGCTGTTTATCCATTTGACCTGACACTTTCGATGAAGACAAGGAAGAAAAAGTGTGTGTGGGATAAAGAAAGACTCCCATCACAGATAAAGATTAAAAGCAACTATAACAACTATTACAAACGATTTGTTTTTCTATGTGACTGACTTAAAAGGTCAATTCAAGTTCAGTTCGTTCATTTCCAAGTATAGACTTTAGTCAAAGCAGACGCCATATTCAATTAGACACAAATGAAAATGAAAGTTTCCAGGACAGAATTCTGTCTCAATGATCAAACAAGCAGGTTTTCACTTCACAAGAAGTCAACTGATGCACTGGAGTGTGGATTACTTGTGGATTATTGTGATTGTTTAATCAGACACTCATTCTAACGGCACCCATTCACTGCAAAAGATTCATTGGCGAGCAAGTGATATAATGCTAAATTTCTCCAAATCTGTTCAGATGAAGAAACAACCTCATCTACATTTTCAGCAAATTGTAATTTTTGGGTAAACTTTTCCTTTAAGACAGTCGTAAAAAATCTCTCTTGGCCTTGTTTTCATTTGCTTAAATGTAGGACCATGAGCCATGTTAAAATGTTACACTGAATGTCTATACACTTTCAAAACATGGTATATTTTCATAAAGCAGCACCGTAACCAAATAGCATGACACCACACTATTGAGGCAACCGTTATAACAATGTTAATTGGGATCGGTTTCACAGACATGATGTTTCTTTCATGATGTTAACGTCTTTAGCCACTGAATAATAATTACTAGAGCCGTTCTTCTCTGGCTTCAGAGGTTAAGTATAAATCAATAAACATATAACCACAGATCAGCATGTTTCAATACTTCTTGTAAAACTGATTCTGATCTGTCAATATACGGTTTCAGTCATGCTTAATACTTGATATAGCAAGAGTTATAAAACAAAATATACACTGGCTTTCAAAGGTTTGAGGTCAGAATGATTTTGCGAAGTTTATGATGCATTTATTTGCATATTATTATTACAATTTTAAAATAACTGTTTTCTATTTGAATATATACTAAAATGTAATTTATTCCTGTGATGCAATGCCAAATTTTCAATATCATTAACTCAGTCGTTAGTGTCACATGACCCTTCAGAAATCATTTTAATATGCTGATTTGGTGCTCAAACATTTCTCATTATTATAAATGTTGCTTTTTAATTTTGTGGAAACTGATACATTTTTAAGGATTCTTAGATGAACAGAAAGTTAAAAAGAATATAATTTGAAAACAGAACTCTTTCGTAACATTCTAAATGTCTTTACTGTCACATTTTATGTGTCCTTTCTGAATAAAAACTATTTATTTCTGTCCCAAAACAAAAAAAGGGACTCCAAACCTTTCACTTACTGCCGTTCAAAGGTTTGGGATCAGTACGATTTTTAATGTTTTTTTTGTCTCTTATGCTCATCAAGGTTGCATTTATTTGATCAAAATCACCAAAAAAATTAGTAATAATGTGAAGTATTATTCCAATTTAAAATAACAGTTTTGCAATGTAATATAATTTGAAATATAATTTAATCCTGTGATGCAATGCTACATTTTTATCAGCCATTATTCCAGTCTTTAGTGTCACATGATCCTTCAGAAATCATTCTAATATGCTGATTAATTATCAATGTTGGTTTTTTGTCATGACTATATTCACAACACTGCACAAACTCTCTGACCTTATTGCTTAATTGTTCACAGATATAATTCACCTGTAGACACCGGAAGACACATCTATAGAGGTTATGATGGTGAAGACTGACCTCTGACATCTGAGCTCTCAGCAGGGCATGGATGAGCCAAAGCGGAGGCTGGTGAGAGTCGTTGTGACTGCGTGTGTGTGGCTGCAGAATCTCCCTGGGCATCTAGGGTCACTAATAAGGAGATGTTTATGCAGAGTGTGTCAGAATCTTGGTGTCTTTTCCCCCCTTTCCTTCCCTTCCCTTCTCTTGTTTTCAATTATTTACAATTTTTGAGAAGGAGAGAGGAAGAGGGGAAAAAAATAAGGAGAAATAAGTAGTCAAGCTTTTGGACGTTTCTCGATGCCGAACTGCACTTTTCTCAGAAACATCATGCATATTTAAAGTTAATAAAGCCTATTCCTTACCTTTTATCCAGACTTTTTAATGTTGTGTGAGAGAGGAAGAACTGGGAACATCAGAGTGCTACTCAGAGGCATCGGCTGTGTCCTCAGGTTCAGTGTGACGAACCAGACCACATCCCTGAGGAACCATACACATTCATTATTACACTAATGACACAAAAACAGCACCAAATAATACAGCATTGCTACTCTACAGATGCTTTTTGCCTCAGAGTAGTAGCTGATAACAGGCATCATTGTCTGAGCTTTGGTGTCAATTAAGTTTTTGTGCTGCTTTTTGGTTTTCATACAGTATTCATGGAAGAGCAGATTGACAAAGAAGAAAAACATGAACAGTTTTTTCATGTTCAAACTTTAAGATTTAAGAAAGTTCTGTCAAAGCTGTGGTGCAATCACAATTTTTTGTCACTCTCCGCTATCTGTCTAAAAAAAAGCATACCAATAATTACCAGCAAAATCATTTATTTGAAAATGTATCATTGAAAATGTATTTAAGGGCCTTAATGTATTTTTTCGTAAAATAAAATAAAATAAAATAAAATAATCTGCTAGGAAATTTAGTACATAGCTTTAAAATTATACATTACTTTATTAATTTATCAAAATCAATAAATTAATTCACCCATGGCAAGGGTTTATCTTTTAGTTATACTGAAGCAGAAATATTCCTGAAGATAAAATTGACAGTGTTACCAGTCCTGTGAACAATTTGTCTTTACTTTGTGTGTATGTGAACTTCAGTTGTACTATCGGCTCAAACATGGGCATCTCCACTGAGCAAAAAAGATAGCAGGTGGATTTGGTAGGGAGCCTGACTGAGATGGCCATAAATCAAGGCCGGCATGGCAGGATTCCGACAGGCTGCTATGGCTTTATCTGCTGAACAGCTTTCATCCTCCTCAACCCGTTTATGCATATCCACTGGATATCCCACCTCCACGGTGTCCAAAGCTCGGGCTCAAGGCCTCTCCAAACCTGCAGTCTTCCCAGAGATCCCTTCTCTTCCCTGCTTAATTGATTCTGCTGGGGTGTCAAAAAAAGAGAAATATATATCTCATCATTTATTTAGGAAAGCTTTGATATTGGTGATATTTAAAAAGGGTTAATACAT
Organism: Labeo rohita; assembly: GCF_022985175.1. NCBI lineage: Eukaryota > Metazoa > Chordata > Actinopteri > Cypriniformes > Cyprinidae > Labeo > Labeo rohita. The sequence continues at coordinate 41,258,353 of NC_066872.1, forward strand.
ACAGTATAAGGCTTAATCTCGTGAGTGGGTTTAAAATTTCATGAACAACTATCCGAAAAATAAAAAGAAACAGTTGCAAGTTTTGAAAAATGCTGCTCTTTAGATTCTTAACTTGATTATGAACTGACAGTAGGAATTCAGATTACTATAGAGAGCACTGCTCTACAAAAGAAAACAAGAATTTAAAGTAACATTTTAATTTAAATTTAAATGTAACGCTTTGCAACTCATTTGATCTTTATTCATTCAACTGAAAAGGAAAATTGTTTATGACATGGAGCAAGTAAGGTTTTGACCACCCATCCATCTTTCTACCGACCCACCTACTTCTATCCATCTATTTATCCCTCTACCAACCTATGTACTTCTATCTATGCATCTGTCTGTCCATCTATCCCTCTACCAACACATCAACTTCTCTCCATCCTTTTACCAACCCATCTTCTATCCATCCTTCCACCCCTTTGCCAACCCATCTACTTCTATCCATCCATCTATCCTTCTATCAACCCATCTACTATCTATCATCCATCCATCCCTCTACCAACCCATTTACTTCTATCCATCCATCCAATCCCTTTACCAACCCATCTTCTGTCTATCCATCCATCCTCCTACCCATCTACTTCCATCCATCAATCCACCAACCCATCTTCTATCCATCCATCCACCAACCCATCTAATTCTATCCATCCATCCACCAACCCATCTACTTCTATCCATCCATCCAATCCCTCTACCAACCCATCTTCTATCATCCATCCACCTACCCATCTACTTCCATCCATCCCTCCTACAACCCATCTTCTATCCATCCATCCCTCTACCAACCCATCTACTTCTATCCCATTCATCAATCCATCCATCCACCAACCCATCTACTTACATCCATCCCTCTACCAACCCATCTAATTCTATCCATCCATCCCTCTACCAGCCCATCTACTTGCATCCCATCTATCCATCCATATACCCACCAACCTATCTTCTATCTGCTGTATCCATCCATCCCTCTACTTCTATCCCATCCATCCATCAACCCATCTACTTACATCCATCCCTCTACCAACCCATCTTAATTCTATCCATCCATCCCTCTAACAACCTATCCACTTCTATCCAACATCCATCCCTCTACCAACCCATCTACATCTATACCATCCATCCATCAACCCATCTATTTCTATCCATCCCTCTACTAAACCATCTACTTCTATCCATCAATCCATCCCTCTACCAAACCATCTGCTTCCATTCATCAATCCATCCAAGCCTGTATCAACCCATCTACTTCTAATCATCCATATTAAGGAATCTATCTATCTATCTATCTATCTATCTATCTATCTATCTATCTATCTATCTACTTCAACTCATTCATCCATCTCTACTGATGATACATCTACCTACTTATCTACTTCTATTCATATATCTATCCATCCATCCATTAATAAATCCATCTCTACCCTTTAACACTATTTACCTACTCATCTACTTCTATTCATATATGTATCCATCTCTTCACCCATCTATCCATATATTTATCCATCCATCCATTCTATGTATGGTTTTCTTTTTCATCTAAACACAAATAGAGGAAATGTGTTTATTTTTTGGTCTCAACGGACAACTGCCACTGATTTCAGATCTCAGACTCTCAGATCGGCCTAGAGTCTCCTGACGTAACACGCCTGTAATCACTAGCACAGAAAGGGGAAAAGGAGAGGAGAGGAAGGTGTAAGCGCAGGGACGGTGGCGGCCCAGGATGCCGGCGGAGCAGTGGAGAGCGAGCAGGGAAAGGCAGCAGGCTTCAGCCCCCAGCATATTCATAAATCAGCTCTTTCAGGAGCTGTCAGCCACTCCATAATGAGGGTTATTATTCAGCTCGGGTGTCAAAGTTACTATCAAAGGACCGTCTCTGGAAGGCCCTCTCACTCTGCTCCTTGTTAAATAAACAGCGGCGTACACAAAATGGCAAACAAGACGTGGGTCAACCTGATACAGAGCAGGGCCACGCGGGCCTCTGGAGTAATTTACCCTTCGGGAATAGCCGACTGGGGAGATGGATGATATCAGGCCTTTCAGAAAGATTAATGGAGAGAGAGGACAACAGAAAAGAAGAAGTGAAAGGAACTGAGATGTTGGAGAGGTAGAAGGAATGATGGCATCACATCTATCTAGAGTTTGTGTTCAATACAGTACATTTTGACCTAGTATGCATCCTTAATGCATCTGTTTATCCATTTAAACAGTGCAAACTCTTCACAAATTGGTGGTAAAGATAACTACCAACCATAAAAAAGCTCATTGCAAAAAAGACAGCTCACCTATACTCCTTATATTAAGGCACATAAAATAAAGTTAAATGAATAACGACTAAGCTATCAAAATTGCAGAGCTCCTACAACTGACAGCAAAATTCCCCACATCACTTGACCTCTCATTGATAACAGTCTAATATTAACCCTCTAAGAATATATGCTTTAAAAAATTCATTCTCTTTATTACTTTGTTAATATCAGACAGTGGCCTCGGAGCTGAGGGTAGTATTAATTTTGAATACTTGAAGGGGGCAGAGGAGACGAGGGGGCGAGAACTGAGCTGTATGGCAAATGAAAGGGCTAATCTCTGTTTAACATTAACAAGGGCTCCACACATCCAGAGAGGCGCAAGATTATAGCTCTCAACGTGGGACTCTGGGTTATGGCTGCACTGAAATACTTGACTGAATATTAAAAAACGAACTGCGTCTTCATACACAGCAGGTTATGAAGTAACTTACCATGAAATACTTTGGTAACACTTTAGAATATTATTTAATAGCTTTTGATTAGTCAATTATATCATTTTGTGGCCAAATACATTTGCAAAAATATCACAAAACTGTGTAACTAACTAGTTCTAGTTGTATGTCTCTCATATCATTTATTGATTCTTTTTAGATTAAATAATTTCAGAAATAAATAAACAATAAAATACTTCTCAATAAAGTGTATACATTAAAAAAAATGATACTTACGATATTGAACTGCAAATATATACTCTATATAATAATAATAACAATAATAAGATGTCACAATACTGAAAACAGTAAAAACATTAAAGACAAAGAAAAACAACAACAAAAAACAATTAATAATTATACGAAAAATATGATTATTATTCTTATTACTCAAATTTAATAAGCTTTATATTCTATAATTAGGATTTAAATTTTCATTGGAAGAAATAAGTTTCTTATTTATAATCTCAACAAATCAATTTGACATTAATTACATAAGGTTTAATTTAATCATTAATAAATTGTTTACTTAAAGTGTCACAATACTAAAAACAGCAAAATCATTAAAAACAAACAAAAAACAACAAAAACAATTAACCATAATACATAAAAAATGATTATTACTATTATTACTCAAATTCAATAAGCTTTGTATTCTATAATTAGTATTTAAATATTAATTGGAAGAAAAAAGATTCATATTTTTATGAAGCAGATCTGACACTAATTACATAATATTGAATTACTTATCAATAAATTATTTATTTGATAAAAGTGTAACAATACTAAAAACAGCTAGTCAGATTTAATAAGCTTTAAATTCTATAATTAGCATTTAAATATGAACGTTAAGACTTTTCCCAAAGATTCATATTTAAAATCTCATGAAACACAGATCTGACACTAATTACATAATATTGAATTACTTAATAAAATTATTTACTTGAAAAAACAACAACAATTAATAGTTTTAGAGCAGCAAAATGCAAGTCAATGTAGTGGTGCACAAAAACCTCTTTCTGCACAGAGAAAGAGTTTATAATATGATTATATTTAGTTGGCTTCTTGGGTGGTAAAATCAATTAAATCCCACGTTGAGTAAATGAGAGGAAAGCACTGATAGTTGCAGGCCATTCCTCAAATTGTCATAATTACCACAGCCAGAGGGGTCACCATCACAGAGACCATTCAAGGACAAAAAAAGAGACTTCCCCAGGAGGAAGAGGAAGTGCTTTCCTGTTTAAAGAGGAGAGCAACTCCAAACAGTCAGGAGTCGTCATCACGGGCATTGATTTTCATCTCACCTACCTGAAGGCAACAGATTAATCTTTTACATCTGCGAGTTTCAGACAGGCCTTCACGCTGTGCGAAAAATCACCAACGTACCCGATACCAATTAATGATTTTGTCATTTCGGTGCCGGGACACCGCGTGTTTGTCAAAGTATCTCTGCGACAGTAATTTGCGCCATCTGTTCTCGTAGTAGCGAAGAAAGCTGAAATATGTGATGCGTTTAAGCCCAATAATGTGTCATGTGACTGGTGGGGCCATGTCTGGTGGACATGAAGAGAACATATGTTGTCTTCCAGCCCGCAGGCTGACATTGAAGATGAGAAAAGACAGTACTTCAAGGCAAATGCCGTCCCTGTAGAAAGCCTGCCAGAACCTATATGGCTCAGTGTATTGACAAATCTCTTGTGGACGCCACAGACATGGAGGTTTACGCTGCTAGTCTCTTTCACTCCCCGTCGCTGTGATGGGAAGGACTGAAGTCTTCAAAACAGGACACCGTCCCGGGGCGGCTCGGGGGGAAAGCCCGATGACACGTTGACGGACACCTTATGGGGCCAAAGGTAAAAAGCACATGGAGGCTCATCTTTGAATTGAATTAAACAGCTGAAGATGTGATTGCACTTGATCCGGTTTAACATGGCCTACTTGTTTATTACGCACAAGAGGTTGAGGTTTAATTGCAGTGCTGAGGTGAGACTTTGGCCTGAAGATGGATGAGATGGAGATAGACTCCTGCCATTGGAGACTGCAAAACAGACCAGAACCAACGGTGATGAATGACGAGTCAGAAGCTCTCTTTTCCCAAAGGAAACCATCCCGTATAAAAGGTAGAAAAGATGACAGCCAACCTCTATAGCTTCCTAACTCCTCATCTACACTCTCAAAAATCTTCTAAAACGGGAACTGTTTTTGATGAGAACCATTTTGGGCTCCCCGAAGAACCTTTCAAACAGCAGTTCTTAAAAGAACCATTGATTTTCAAAGATTCCAAGGACGTTCTTCAAAGTTCTTCATGGAACCACAGATTCCAAAAAAGAACCTTTATTTTTAAACAGTGGAAGATACAATTCACTCATTAATACTTTAACGGTGGCACAGGATAAGTCAACGTTTAGTGTCAAAACATCTCGGCGGACAGACAAGAAAAGGAATGGGGTATCGGGGGAAGTAAGACAAAAAATAACAAGTGGCACGTCTGCAAATTAGCTTTGACTGCTCAACAAGGAGCTTGTGTTGACAAGGGAGCGAGCTGATCTGATTTGCTGACACCAGCAAAGAAAAAAAAAAAAGAGAGACAAAACAAATCTAATCATCCCTTCCCATCAAGAGGAAATCGCTGCCTTCTTCTTTCCACAAAGACCCCCCTGGCTTAAATCAATTTCTAACAAACTTGATTTTGAGGCGGTAACGGGGGGAATCAACAGTACCTTTCAATTTAATTCAGTGCCGCGCTCTGGGAGAGAGCAACTTTCATCCATCACCATCATGTGCCGGGAGCACAGCTGTAACTCTAAACACACGCGCTCATACACAACACAAGACCCGGCGGAGGGAAAACCCCTGTAAATACATCTCAACATCAGTTTACATGCCCAAACCACTCAATATCGGCAGGCTGTGGTGGGAATCACCAGCTATTACTAGAATTCCTAGAGTTTTTGAATTACATAGTAAACTATACTGTATTTACAATTAATTAAAATGTAAAAAAGAAAAGAAAAAAAAGAAAAAAAATCAAGAATGTTTGACCGCTTTAGAGCCTGTTATTTTATAAAAGATGAACAAAGTTATTTTAATGAATCAAACAAGTCAAACTCCAGAGCTTTCAATTTGCTAATGAACTGTTCAGTGAATTTGAGTGTCTGGACCTATTTGAAAACATCTAAAGATATCAAAATTTACAAAGAGAGTTAGTTGGCAGAGTCAAGTTATTCAAGTAGAAATATATGTGTTAATGTATTTATTGTCTTTTTATTAAAGTATTTTGTGGAAATCAGAGGCAAAACCATGATTCAGAAAGATTCAGAAACATTCATACCTCCCTAAAAAGTCACCTCCTGAGATTATAAAGCTGATGTGGTGAAGTTTGCACTTGGTAAAAAGCAAGATGAATTTAAAGAGATGAGAAAGAGACAAGAATATGCATTTCATAAACATTTTGAAATTCCAGAATGATAAGTCTGAACAAAAAAAAAAAGCAATAATGTGTGACTGCTTTATAGCCTGTGTTATTTTAATTAATTGGCCAAAAAGATTAACAATGTTACGAGTTTGCAAATGAGTTCAGAACAAATGACTCTGAGTCAGTTATTTTAATGAATCAAAAGATTCAAACGCCAGTTTGCTAACAAACTGGTCGCTGGATTTGTCAGAGCAGTTACTGAATTAACATCTGATTAACTGACTGTCTGGATATATTTGAAAACATGTAAAGATGTCAACATTTACAAAGCAGAGTCAATTTAGTAGAAATATGTGTTATATGTGTTCATGTACTTATTGCATTATGACAGTATTTTGTGGTAATCACTAGCAAAACCATGATTCAGAAACACTCATATCTCCCTAAAAAGTCACCTGCTCCTCCTGAGATTACAAAGCTCAGTCAAAAGCAAGTTGAATCTAAAGAGACAAAAAAAGAGAAAGAATCAAGAACATGCATTTCATAAACAAGAATGTGTAACTATTTTATAGCCAGTGTTATTTTAATTAATCGGTCAAAAAGATTAACAAAGTTCAGAACAAATGAATTTGAGTCAATGAATCGAAGATTCAATCTCCAGAGCTATCATTTTGCTAATGAACTGTTCACTGAATTTGTCAGAGCAGCTACTGAATCTGACTGACTGTCTGGATATATTTGAAAACATGTCAACATTCACAATGAGATTTTGTTGGCAATTCAGTAGAAATGTGTGTTAATGTATTTATTGTCTATTAATTACAGTATTTTGTAGCAATCAGTGGCTAAACCATAACCTCTCAAACATTCAAAAAGGATGCATTTTTTTAGCAACCTTTCTGCATTTATGGTGATTCAGAAACATTTGTCACCGTCACCTGAAACAAGTCACCAGTTTCTCCCGAGATTATAAAGCTGATGCGGGGAAGTTTGCACTCGGTGATGCAAGATGAATCTAAAGAAACGGGCAAGAGACAAAAAGTCAAAAACGTGCTTCATAATCATTTCGTTGTTGTATTTAATTTGCTTGCAACAAATGTGTCAATGTGTAAAAATGTTTCTTTACCAGTTGACCTGACAGGGAAAATGGACTATAGAAGGACAGATTAAGCTAACGCACGCTCCAGCGCCCCTAGTGGTGCACTGAGAATGCAATGCATTCTTGCTTGCGTAGCTATAAGCGCCTGCGTCCGCTTACTCACATAGAGAGTGCGTTTCGGCCCAAGACTGGCAGCTTGCACAGGTGAACATGCCTCGATGATTTGCGGATGGAAGCGAAGACCCTTCTGAATCGTTTCCCTTCTTACTTCACTCTGGCCACATCCTCCGTTCCCTCCACCCCCCGCCACTTCCTGTCATTAAGCCTCTCACTGCCTGTCCCTAAAATAATCCCAGCAGTTTTTTGTCAATCCACTAATAATTCAATTTAGCAGGCCCGGCACAGAGCTCCGCCATTAGTTTTGAGGACGTGATTTAAGATTGATGACTTGTGCCCCTTGGGAGTCTGTTTCATGAGGTGCTGGGGGGTGGCGGGGGGCGCCGCGGCCAAGGTGCGGAGGGAGAACAGGCATGGGAGTCGAGCGAATTAAACTTTGGAATTGATTTTCTTAAAATTTGAGTTGACTAATGTGACAAGTCGCAGCTGTGAACGGCGGAGCGCCGGGTTAAAAAACCCGCGGCCTGTCTCCTCCAGGCTTCTCACAATGACACGGCAGCGAGAGAGAGAAAATGTGTGTTAGGAGGCCTCGTGCACACACACACAAACATATGCTGCCGCTCAGTCGTCAACCTGCTGTCACCGACACAAATTACAGCCAGGAGAGAGAGAGAGAGAGAGAGAGAGAGAAAGCAAAGAAGAGAGACAGACCTCACATCACCACAGCCTCAGAGTTGCAGGTACTGCAGGTAGTGCTGACAAGGGACAGGTCACTGCTGTGACATTGTTGAATAATTCAAGAAAAGAAAGAAGGAATGAGGGGGGGAAAGAGAGAGGGAGTAGATAAGTCAATGACAAAAAGTATAGAACATGTATGGGTGGATACTCTCGGCTTGTCGTAACACTCTGCTGTGCCATCAAAAGCAACATATTGCAGTGTCTACAAGTTACATCACCGCAATACAATACTTCTGGTCTGGGAGGCCACATCTGCTAACATTTGCATCCGTCTGCTCGTCTGAGTGCAAATCACGGCTTCTCAATCCCGCCGAAATTAAAGTTGACCCTAAAATTACGATTCTTAAAGGTATATCTGCTAATTTTTTCCTTATGATGAAATGTTTACGAAAAATTCTACTTTGAAAAATGTGGTGAATGTGGAAAGAATTGAGTGTCAGTAGCTCAATAAAAGCAGTTATAAGATCACATGATCAATCACTCCCATATTTAACATTTTTACTCAAAAAAATAAATGAATCATGGCCGAATAGTGCATTTCTACAATGACACTGGAAAAATTACACACATTTATATACACTGCCAGTCAAAAGTTTTTGAATAGTAAGATTTTAAATGTTTTTAAAGACCTTTCTGCTTACCAAGCCTGCATATATTTGGTCCAAAATACAGCAAAAGCAGTAAAATTTTGAAATATTTTTACCATTTAAAAAAAACTGTTTTCTATTTGAATATATTTTAAAATGTAATTTATTCCTGTGATTTCAAAGCAGAATTTTTTGCATCATTACTCCAGTCACATGATCCTTAAACAATTGTTTTTATATTCTGATTTGCTGCTTAAAAAAACACATATTATTATTATTACTATTAACATCATCATCATATTAAAAATAGCTGAACTTTCTACAATTTCTATAATGAAGACTGAAGTAATGATGCTGAAAATGTAGGTTTGTTCAAAGGAATTCAAATAGAAAGAAGTTATTTTAAATAGTAAAAATATTTCACAATAATACTGCTTTTCCTGTATTTTGGATCAAATAAATGCAGGCTTGTTAAGCAGAAGAGAACTTTTCAAAAAAAAAATTAAATTAAATTAAAACTACTGCAACATTTTAGAAAATGTTTTTGGCTTTCATCAACATATAATTGAAAACTACTTTTACTTTTTGATTGATGTTTGACTGACAGCAAGTGTATTTTTTTCACTGATTCCTTCCAACTAACTGGCTCCATTTAGATGTTTCACACCCCCTTTTTATGTCTCTCCCAACATTGTTTCCTCACTGAAATCACAAATACATCACACTGACACAGTAAAATAGGTTGTGAATGCTGTTTTGTTGAATTGTGGTCTAGATATTAGGCCCTTTCAACCCTCACAATAAAACATAGCACGTTTGCGCTCAAAATTACCACCTACTAGACCACCAAACAGACTGAATTATTTTCTTCATTAACAGCAGCGTGGTTGCAATTCCCCGGCCAATGCGAGTCACAAAGCGGTCCCGTTTGATCCAATGGTGCAATTCAGAAACGACTTAAAGAAGCGGTAAGCAAACAGAGCCGAGCGACGTGGCCCCTGATGAGTGAACGCTGGAATTGGTTTCACGCTCGAGCGCAGCCTTTAAGACAAAGTACCTCAGGAGATAATTATAGTGTCAAGCATCCGCCAGGCCGGCCGTTGACGATTGGCCAATATTTAGCTTTAATTAAATCAAAGCAGAAATGTAATTTCTCCTGAGTGATCTTTACACAGAAAGTCGACTTTAGAAAAACACAACATAAGTCTTAACGTGTCTCCTTCCGTCCCCTTTGTCGCCGCTGAAGTTTATTTTACCACTAAACACATCGGCCAGCATATGTGAATCCTCAAAACTAATGAAATAATGAACTTTGAGAAGTGTTCATTCACCTGAGAGGCAGATTTAAAGGGACAGTTCACCCAAAAATGTAAATTCTGTCATTAATTACGCATTCTCATGTTGTTCCAAACCTGTAAGACCTTCAGAACACAAATTAAGATATTTCTGACCTTGCATACACAGCAATGCAACTGATACATTCAAGGCCCAGAAAGGTAGTAAAGACATTATTAAAATAGTCCAATTTTCGTTTTCTTTGCACACAAAAATATTCTCGTAGCTTCATAAAATGATGGTTGAACCACTGATGTCACATGGACTATTTTAATGATGTCCTTACTACCTAATTCATAAAAAAATCTTAATTTGTTTCCCGAAGATGAATGGTCTTACTGGTTTGGAACAACATAAGGGTGAGTAAATAATGACAGAATGTTCATTTTTGGGTGAACTACATTATAATATGTTGATTTCAGACTTTCTCAACTTTGACGGTCAACTTTAGTCAAACTTTTCTGTGATTAATTGTGATTTCTTATACATGATTTGTAATCAAATAAACATTATTTACACAATGAACCCTTCCAAAATAAAGAAAGTGTCCATCTCAAGGTTGGACGAATTGCATTAGCATGAATAATCATGCATGACAAGGCAAACTTAAAAATATAACAGAGATGCTGAAGAGTTTAGGTAATACTTTTATATGGGTTGCAAAAATTTTGGAGCCTCAAAAATTAGTAACGGACCAAAAAAAGTGTTGAGATTCCCTACTGTAGAAATATATGTATGATGCTACAGTAAAATGACCCATTGGACCATAAAAAGCTAAGAAACACACATCAACCACAGGCTTTCTGAATATTGCTGAGAATGGCATAAATACAGCGAATTGTGCACATATCTGCAGTAAAAGTATCCTAAAATAGACATCCTCCACAAAACGCTCACCAGAGAATCACAAATATTTAAAACCTATTACTTTCAGTGTCTGAGCTTAAAGTCGTGCTATTGATTTCATTTGCTGGCATCCAACAGAAAGGGCTGTGCTCTTCCCTGCCTGCTGTTTGGGAATATGGGAATGTTTGGCTATAATCATAGAGTGGACTATTGATCTTGCTATTTTAATATGTTGTGTGAGCAGCTCTGTTTGACTGCCTTTTTTCATTAGCCGAAGGCTCTCTGCCTTCAAGCCGGGGAATTAAAACTGCCTCTTTCTCTGTTTGGACTGCCGGATGAGACCGGCCAGGAAAGGTCAATACAAAATTAATATGGGCATTAATATTCTTAATGCAAACCTGACGCGTGCAAAGTCTTAGTTTTGACTGAGGTCCGCACAAAGTTAGATATGATTCTCCCGAGGCGGCCTGAGGCGCAGAACACCTGCGAGCGCGGGGCGCGCATTAATTGCGACTGTCTTGCGCACATCATAAACTCGCAGCTGATGCTGATCAGAGCGCTTCGGCGATGACTGCGAATCTCCTTCATTTTAATTGATTGTAAAACAGCGGGGGAAAAAGTGCTTCAGCAGCGAAAACATTCAGAGGTTGCCTCTGTGTTAAGAGATTTAATTACATTTATAATACGAGAAGGGATTTGACTATGCAAATTCCTTTAAACTGAAGAGTGTTGTATGTAAACACGCCAGTTGATCGGCGCCCGGGAGGGGAGCGAAGGGATGATCTGTCTGAAGCCGAGACCCTACACAGATGCCGAAGAAATAACGAAGAAAACGTACCGGGGGCTTCCCACTGGCGTCTATTGTTCTTAAATTAAGCGAATTATAATTACTACAGACTAACTAAACCAAAGCTCAACTCCACTCCTAAGTTTTGGTATTTTTAGATGTGGAAAGGCATTTAGCTCCATTATGAAGCTTGTGATTTTACTCATTTCTTTACATGGACATCTGGAAACATCTGGAGACATTCAGTCCTCATAAAGAAAGGAAAACCTGACAAAAGTACACACATTGTCCTTGAAATCCAATCAGAAGAGGCCACAGGAGACACTTTAAGACTTTAAGACGTCTGCATTACATACTAAGTGTAAACAGTGATTTGTCTCAGCTGACCACTTGTGATCAGATCACCAGAGACAAATATTAATACCAGGATAAATAGGCTCAGGCTATGGGTAAACAACCAGAAAGTATTACGATTCTAGGCCAAAGACTCTGTCTTACCTAACAAGAAGTACAGCGGTAGCATGTTTTCCATGTAAACTGAGGACTGCGCTGGAGAATTCCCATCTGTGTAGATGTACCTGCTGTTATTTATGAGGGCTCTTGTTTAGGCATGCACACCACAGATGCTTGTAATTAATCCAGCATGCAATTAGATATTGTTTCAATTCACAGCTGAGTGTAATTAACTTCTGGGGTCCTTCCTCTCCGAGCGAGCTGGCACTGGTTTGAATTAGATAGTATAAGCACGATTTCTAATCTCTAACCTAAGGCAAGAAGTGCAGGACTAATTTCATGTTTTCTTTCAGAAATAATCAATTTCCTTTGAAAGTGTTTCTGAGGCTGATTAGTTCAGAGACCATTTAATTGGCATGTTGTTCAGATCATACGAGGACAGAGGTCACACTTGCGAACGATCTTGAAACTTTGGATGCCACATCCAGGTAGTGATGGGATGTGCTTGTTTCCCCAGTCTGGGCCAGATTTCTATTTTTTTTTAAATTAAATAATTATATGTTAATACAGCCAAACTGTTCAAGGCTTTAGGTTTGAATCCTCTTCTCTGGTTGAAAGAAATTCTGGTTCTCCCAAGTCTTTATCCTCTGACTTTCAGCTTTTGAGTAACTCTATGGCTGCCTTCCATAAGACCTCCCTTTGGTTTGTGTTAATGTGGGCCGTTAAGGTCTTTCCAGAGTGTAGACGAGTGGAGCAAAGCTCCATTTATGTTGCTTATGAGGCTTTGGGCGAGCTGGGAAGCGGACCACCTTTCTCTCTGGCTCTGCTGGGCCGTTCTGCCATATCCTTCACCGGGGTGACGCTTCACGGGTTCGCCTTGACCTCCCCACCATTTCCAGCCATCAATCTGAGGCCAAGCTGCCTTCTGCCTTTGTAGATGGGCACATCTTTTTATTCTAAATCCGCTCTCATTACGGTTCCTCTCAGCCGGTCCGTAAGAAGACCTCAGCTGAAAGTTGGGGAGGTAATTGAGCGGATCTTTCAGACCCGAAGCGAAGGCTGCCTGCCTGGCTCCTATTTGCCTAGATTCAGGATGTAGTGGCCATGGCTGGGCTGTCGGCCGGACCTCATCTGAGCGTTCACGTCTGGGCAGCGGGTTCGTCGCCTCATTATCAGCCGGTAGAACTGTCAGAAGTGGGGAAAAACAAGGTTGTAATGTAATCTGGTCACTGGACTTTTTCCTCTTCTTAATGACGGCCTTTCTCGCTCTCTCTGCCCTTCTGCTCTTCCTAGTCACGTCTGATAGACTCGCACGGTAAGGAGAACAGGCCGATTGCATAATATGATATTGATCTTCGCCCGCGGGTGAGCGCCATTATCGCTGTTAAGCACGTAGATGAGACAAACAATCTAAAATTAGGAAAAAAATAGAAGGAGAGAACGCATTAATTCGCCGTGCAAACCTCCGAACATCTGTTAACTAGTTAGGCTTGGTTAATAAGCAAAATAATTAGGGTTTCATCTTGTTTGATTCCCTCAGCTTCTTCTTCTGTATTCATATCTGGAGAGCAACGAGCGCTGCTACCCTCAGGCAGAGGAAGCAATAATATGAGCCCAGGAGAGCCATTCACTGGCAGGGAGAGAGGAGGCATCCAGAGGAGGCTCCCCGGCTCTCCACCTGGGCGTCTGGGAGGCTAAACGGCGCAGATATCGCTTATTAAACCATCTGCCTCATGCTAATTAGATTATCGCAGATAAAGAGAAGGAGTTTTCTTTGTACATTTTAATGAGATAATGTGTCAACCAATTGCACTGGGAAGATGGATGCAATTCGGGGACTCCGACTTGCAGGATTTCAGGTGAAGGTGTGCAGAGGAACAGATGCGGGTTTGAGGGTGATTAATCGCGTGTATCCGAAAAAAACAGCTAAGGGGAATGAAAATAAAAACAGAGTGCAGAACCTCAAGGATAGAACTTTTTATCCGAAAGCTCTTGGATCGACTTCATGGATCGAGGACAGCCGAATCGGCAATTCACAAGCATTACTGGCTGATTCTCCAACTCATAATCTATCATAGAAATATTATTTTAAATGATTAAATATGATTAACTTATTTTCTGTCAAATTAAAAATCCATTTAAATATTTGTGTGAAAAAAGTAAACTACAACTGACGTGCAAGCATCAAGTCAACCACAACAAACTATTTTACAATTATTACTTTTTTCATCAAAGGAAAAATGAGTGAGACAAAAGCCTCAGCAAAGGACATGCATGAGATAAAACGAGAAAAAGTAAATACAATTTTATTACTACTATTACTGTGTCATTTCCAGTCTAGATGTAATTTTGTCAAATGATGCATGTATGATTTAATATGTGTTTATGATATAAGAAATGCTATAAATCATGTTAAATAAATAAAATAAAATAATATATTTTCATCAGTGTAATTTGTAGTAGAAATTAATGGATCAATAAAAATTTGAATAAAATAGATATGGTAGAAATAAAATTAGTTTAAAAAAAAAAAAGGTGTACTTTAAGATATTTTCTAAAAATAAATGTGTGACCCTGGACCACAAAACCAGTCATAAGGGTATTTTTTTTAAATTGAGATATATACATAATCTGAAAGCTAAATAAATGTAAAAAATCTGGAATGTGAGGGTGCAAAAAAATCTAAATATTGAGAAAATCACCTTTAAAGTTGTCCAAATAAAGTTCTTAGCAATGCATATTACTAATCAAAAATTAAGTTTTGATATATTTATGGTAGGAAATTTACAAAATATAAAAATCGATAATTTTGATCTATACAGTGTATTGTTGGCTATCGCTACAAATATACCTGTGCTACTTAAGACTGGTTTTGTGATCCAGGGTCACATATAGTCCAAAAAAGCCCCAAGTTTTAGAAACACCTTATTATTATTCATACTAAATATAATCATAAATCTAATGCCAAACAAGACCAGTATTGATTTAGTATTGTACGCCGGTAACAGGACCGACATAAAACACCTGGTCTAACAAGCACCTGGTTTCCCTTTTCGCCATACGTAGATAAATTTCAGCTTTGAAGGAAGGAAAACTGAGAGCTCTGCTAACTAATGAAGCAAAGGGTATCGATTAGGCCCGTCACAAGAGGAAGGCATAAAAGTACACATTCAATAAGGGACTTCATATCCCGTCCAGCTAGTGTAAAGGTTAAGTGCTAAGGAATATTACCAGGATCAATACCCGACTGCAACTTCACATATAGCACGGCATGTCTCCTCACCCTCTCACAGGACAACTTGACGTACACAGAACGGAAAGGAAGTCCCATTTCCGTGAAAAAGCTAGGAATCTGGCATCACGTGGTTAAAAACCCCAGTTCATTGCTCGCCGGTGGTTAGCGGCATCCCGTAATAAAGCCTTCGCTGTCATCAACAACTCAGCAGTGTAAACTGGAGCTTATTAAAATTTAATAACCGTCACTTTGTCTCTGTTCACAATAAATAACAAACTCAATTTCCTCGCCGTTACGGCAAGAGAGGCTCCTTAAGCAAGACAAATGAATGGTTTGCAGCACAGACTAACAACATTAACTGGCTAATTAAACAACAATAGAGGATGCTGGGGCTTCTTGCGATAATTATGCAATGGAGTTTAATGAAAAGGTTAACTGTGCATGAGGAATACGATGTCTTTGTCTCAGTGCCAGACCAGTTAGGGAGCAGAAAAACACATTTCTGGATTTTCCTCACTAAACAAGGCAAATCAAATGTGTTGCACGGCTTCTACTTGGTGTTTTCCGCAGACGCCAGCCATTTGTGTCCCAGGCAGCACCAACCTTAAATGAGGTGTAAGCATATCCTTCGATGGCTCTGTGATGATCTATTCTTGACTCTGCTCAGTGGGGCCATGGCCTTATGGTTAGCACATAGAGCACGTAGTGCTCATGTGGGAGATGCAGGTTCAAATCAGGTTTTTGCATCAGTTCCCAACTCCATCAATTCCTGTCAAATATACATTTTCACCAAATAAAAGCTTTTTTTATTGATCAAGCATTTTTTAAAAATAAAGTAATCATTTTATTTAATAAAGATGCATTAAACTGAAATAAAAAGTGGCAGTAACGACATATGTTAAAAGATTTCTATATAAACACTGTTTGTATTCATTTTGAATTAAAGGATTAGTTCACTTCCAGAATAAAAATTTCCTGGTATCTCACCCCATGCCATCCAAGATGTTAATGTCTTTAGAAAGAAATTAGTTTTTTGAAGAAAACATTCCAGGACTTTTCTCCATATAGTGGACTTTAATGGAAACCAATCGTTTGAAGATCCAAATTGCAGTTTCACTGCAGTTACAAATTACTCTACATGATCCCAGCCGAGGAAAAAGGGTCTTATGTAGCAAAATGCCTGGTCATTATCTGAAAAAATAAAAATGTACATTCTTTTTGATTTTGAAGTTGGAAAAGTAAATGAGTTTTTCTCAGTACACAGATGAAGAACTAACAGTGTGTGACTTTTCCAATGCCTGAAGTTGCGGACATGCATTGCAGAGCTAGTGCAAGATGACCATTTGTGGTTAAAAAGTATATCAGTTGTGATAGAAAATGACATTGTTTTGCATCGTTTTACACAAGACCCCCAAGATCTTATTCCTCGGCTGGGATCGTGTAGAGACCTTTGAAACTGCAATTTGCACCTTCAACCCGTTGATCCCCATTGAAATCCACTATATGGAGAAAACCCCTGGAATGTTCTCCTCAAAAATCTTAATTTGTTAAGATTTAACTCATTTACCATTGGTTTTATCAAAAAAATTAATGCAATAGTTTTTCATAATGTCTATTTCCACAAAGATCTAAAAGATTCACCACACCACAATCTAAGAACAGCTTTAAGATCAGGATCATCTGATATCATCACACAAAGGCCGACTCGCTGTGCAGCATATACCTGTATGCCTTTAGAAGCTGGTGACGGCCGTATTATACAGTTGTGAGCTCCAGTGTGGCTTCCTGGGGTTAGTCAGGTGATGTACCGAGAGCTCTCCTCCACTGGCCTCCTCTCACTGAAACGCTCTGAAAATGTAATTACAGCCCCTGCTGAGAGGTATGGATAGCCATTTCAGTCAGCCACATTTCCATAAGCTAAGCCTTTAAATATTCCATTAATTGATAATGTAAATGCCCTTGAGACGCAGACTTTAAGCTGGTAAATCACTAGTGAGGCCTCCTTTCCATTGCAACACCACCGTCTCAGCGACAAAAGCTCTTCTAAAACCTTCCAACGGAGACCTAACGACCCTACTGTTTCTACATTTACACAACAAGCTGCTTTTTACATCTGTATCCCAGAACAAGTTTACTAGTGTGAAGATTTTAGGTGTGTTGGTGGCTCAGCTTAAACAGGTGGGACTCTCCTTGAATATTCCTGGTTCCACTATGAGCTAAACACAAGTAGTCCCTTGGCCTTGTTTGATACTCTTCAGATGATATTGTTGAATGTCACGCTAGTTTTGTGTGGATTTGAAATATAGTAAAAAAATTACAGGAAGTTAGAGATCATGAATGCGATTAGAAGAACTCAAACCTGTATCATCACATGCCTGGAAAATGCACCAAGGCTCCTCCTAATGCTCTGAGCCATTCTACAAAAATGAAAGAAAAAGTAAAGTTGATTAAAAAATGAATATATATGCATGCACAGTATTATTTAAAACCTAGCAAACCATGCTGCTTAGAAATGTGTGCTTATTCCAACCACAGAGTGTTTATTAATTGAAATAAAAACCCTCTAGAGGAGTCAAAAACAACCAAGGTATCAATAATGTATGGCTGCGCATTGTGCACGCGATGCGGCTGTTAATTATTCAGTAAACGAACTGACATACAAGTCCATTAGTGGTTTTTTAAATGCAAAATTACTGTGCAGAAGAGCAGCTAGCTTTCATTTTTTCATGGCTTACGAGCTTAAAGAATTTATGATAGAAAAATATTTATCTCGTTTTGAAAGCGTAGGATGCAAATCTCCAACGATGAACCATAATGGATGATGTCTTTTCAAAAATAAATGCGCTGTACGGAGCATTCCCACTGCAGGCATTTGAGAGGCTTTTGTCATGAATTTGTGATGAACTGTTGGTTGACAAATAGAAAAACATGAATATTGTAAGCATTTACACCGTTTTACTTACAAGTTGACACATTTAATATGCTCACTAAAAGCTAACAGGTTTAAATGACTTTTTCTCTTGCTGAGTGCAGAAATGCATTTTGCATGCAGGAGTGATTCTGAAAACAGTCTCGTTAAAGAGATGCATGCATGTTCTTGTATAACATGGCACCTGTGCATAACGTTTATATAAAAAAAGGCAGAATATTTCCTTGTTCAGCACATGGTCACGCACTAAAAGAAGCATGCAAAATCATGCACATACAGCGACATAAATGCCACTGTTAACAAAAATCATTTTACCATGATTTTATATTCAGACTGTTTAAAAAAAAAGAAGTTTAAAAATAAAAAATAAAATAAAATAAAATCACATAATATGCTGATTAGCTGATCATAATATTTATAACAAATACACATATGCAAACTAACATGCCATGCCATGAAGCCGCTGTAAAATACTTCAACGTGCAATGTTATTACATTGTATATGTGTTTTATAATATACATTACAAATGTTTGTCTGAATTGCAAATCTAAGGGTCTTACTATAGGGCCCAAAAGATATCCATCACATCCGTTTGCTACTAGTAAACGCCACTGCCTTTGATCACTGGTTAGCTGTGTATACATTAATGATTTATTTTTCATACACCCCTGGAGGTATGCTTAAAGTATTTTCGAACCCTTTCTTTCCAGCGCCTCATCTACCCCACAAACATGTCACCTCGTTACACAAACTGACAGGAGTCAAAAAAAAAAGCAGAGACGGTAAACAGCTACACGACTGCGGGACCGAGCATTGCTTTCAGAAGATCACAGAGCTGAAATTGCACCTGACATTTCAAAAGACAAAAAAGTTACGCGTGCACACGCTCCGCTGACAGAGTTTCTCCCCCCGTTGCCCTCTCTGGGGTGTTTCTTTATTAATGAGCAGCACACATAAAAAGCAACAGTATGACTGAGGGTGTCACTCATCAAAAAAACTCCATTCACAGCCGTCTCCTCGCATGGAGAGGAACCATTCTTTTTTATAAGGACCAGAGACAATCGCTGATTGCCCGGTCTTTCAGATGACCAGACCTTCAAGCCTCATTTTTCAGACACGGTATGAATATTGTATGCAAAGTGAAGCTAGTTTCTGGCAGCACAGGGAGGCTAGGAAGGAGCCGTGGATATATAGAGGAAGGCTTTTCCTCAAAGACGGCTTTACACTGTGGAGATGTGTGTGCGTTTGTGTGTTTTTTTTAGTGTGAAGGAAAAAGTGAAACCAAGAAAATGCTTGAGTGAGTGACACTTTTTTTTTTTTTTTTTACCCAAGCAAGAACTGTTATTTTATTCTTCTAACGCAACACGCCAACCTCTGGATGTTGTTTTTTTGTTTTTTCTCTTCAAGATGCGAAGCAATAATGCGCTAATTTCTTTTCCTAGTGAGAAAACAAGACCAAAACATTCCCAAAATAGGATCAAGTCTGCGTTTAATTGTCTGTATAATCAAAGAAGCTGAGCACAACAGAAGTTTTGGTGTGCACAGCAGAGGCGGCCGCTGTAACTCATAGCTGTGGGGCTAATAGGGTGGGGGGGGGGGGGGGGAGTCTGGCAGGGACAGGTTTGATGTGGAGCTGTCACTGATGGAGAAGGTAGCTGAGCATGTCCAAAACACCAAACACAGACCTCTGCTCCTCCTCTGCTCCAAAAAACAGAATACAGGAACACAGTTGTTTGAATAATAAATACTTGTGGCACTCGAGTGGCAGGGTGCCTGCAGAGACGCGCGCCCAGAAAACGATGTTGATGTGTGGGGAAAGCCGGGCCCGACATATGTTGCCATGAATAAGGTATATGGGAGACATCAATGCAGCTTCCGGATTTCCAGGTGCAGGAGTTTCTCTCTGGCGTAAATTGACACATCCTGAGAGGGAATAAACTTTTGGAGGAAAAGCAGCGTCCTTCGCAAAAATTTGCCACAATTCATTTCCCGAGTTGCTGACCAAGTCTGTGGAAGTTTCTCTACTGGATTTCTTGGGAGATGCTATCTTATTACCGGCATAAAACCCCACCGGAGAGAGAGAAAAAAAATTGTCTCTAGCTGGTCATTAGCTGGACTGCTAGCTGATATGGCCGAGGTGACCTGGTAGAGCTAGTTGCAGTTGACAACTGAACAATAGATATTAAAATTCTATACTGTTTTCTCCAAATAAAAGACTAAGTTAAAATTAACAGTTTCCTAGTCTAGCTTTATAATAAAATGAATATTGTGGGCTGTGATAAATTCTAAGTCGTTTTGAATAAAAGCATCTGTTAAGTACATGAATGCAAATGTAAATGTTTCAAAGTCTACACGTGAATTTAAAAATTCAAATTTAATATTTGTACATGATGTGTTATTACATTATTATAATTTAAACATTTAAAAATTAACTTTGCAAAGGTGATCTAAATGTAAAAACTGAGGAAATTAATACATATTGTTATTTACTGACATTAATAAAATTGAATTAATTTATAACTGGTCTTATAATAGACCCATTCCATATGTGTCCCTGGACCACAAAACCAGGCATAAGTAGCACGGGTATATCTGTAGCAATAGCCAACATTTTATATGAAACATGATATACGAATCTCAAATTTAAAAAATGTAAGTTATGACTGGTTTTGTGGTCCAGTTTTATTAAGTTTTATTAATTGCCATCATGTCTGTTGTCTAGTAGTTGTCTGTTGATGTATTACTATTGCATTTTGTGTGTGTTTGTTTTGTGTGATTGTGGTGCATGAAATGATATATAAAAACGAGATGATGCATATCAATGGGTTTATAAATTCAAATAAATTCAAATAAATTCAAAATCTGGAATCTGAGGGTGCAAAAAAAAAAATCTAAATATTGAGAAAAACACCTTTAAAGTTGTTCAAATGAAGTTCATAGCAATGCATGTTACTACGCAAAAATTAAGTTTTGATATATTTATGGTAGGAAATTTACAAAATATCTTAATGTCCTAATGATTTTTGGCATAAAAGAAAAATTGATCATTTTGACCCATACAGTGTATTTTTGGCTATTGCTGCAAATATACCCATGCTACTTAAGACTGGTTTTGTGGTCCAGGGTCACATATACTATGCATCCTTAATCTTGGTCAACATGGTTAGAGCTAGAAGAGGCAAACTTACATTCAGTAACTCTGTTCACAAAACTCTGTTCACATTGGAAACTGTCAATCTGGTTAGTGCTGGCTAGTTAACATGACAGCAAATGGCCACACTTACTTTCTAAAAACACATTCACACCTGGTCTGTCCAACTCATCGGTGTACGGAGAAATATATGGCTTTTGACCTTCCTTTCTGGAATATGTCACTAAGGCTGCAAAGATGGAACAAATAAAGTTAGCTAATAGTCAAATAGTTATTGTTTTAGGCTACTATTGTATGCAATGCAGCATTTCTTGCCTGTAGTTAAAGCAGTAGAGCAAACACAAATTAAACAAGAATTATCATAGTTGAGATGCTCATGAGGGCAAACTTTACCTTCAGCCTCCACATCCCAGACAAAAAAAGGTGGCATCCGGTGGCACTTCAGAATGGGACATTGTGAACTCACATTCAGGTCTGGCTCCATTCTGGCATGGAACGCTTTTCACATCGAATATTCTGTTTTACTCTGAAATATGACACATGACGGAAGCAAAATGGGTGGCAAATGTCATTTCTGACTTTAACTATGTTCCAACACACAGTTTGACCACCTTAACTTAGTATAACTTAGTTTTTCCACCAGGGAGTCCACTTTTCATGTGAAAACAGGTTTAAAAGTTTAAAAAAGCTCTTCGCTCATGCTTTGAAAAAAAGCTCACAGGGCAGGTGACTAATAAAAATCAAACCGTACGCACACAGGTACTAGCAGCAGAATATTTCATCCACTTTGGGACAGCTGTGTCTTTTGATGGCCCTGGGAATGGAGCCATTTTAGTAGTTGATGTGTCCATCCGTCGCCGATATCTAATACGCGCTTACGCCGCGTGCCGAACATGACAGAAAATCATTAGCCACCATTGGCTGCTAACTGTCACATGAATGATTGAAGAAGCAGTGAAGCGTTCAGTTTTGCGTGGCAGTTAAACGTCCGCCTGAAAGAGCGAGAGCCCGGCGAGACCCATGATGAAGCATCTTGGGGGAAAGCCACCGTCACCCTCCTGCAGGAGGCGAGCGGGAGGGGAAAGAGCACCTGTGTTACAAGCAGCTAAGATCTGACACCGGGTCAGTCGAGCCATATGGTGTCTGTTCTATACCAAAGCACTCTAAATGCCAGCTGATAGTGCAGTGAGTGGCTTTGCACAGCTAGTCGGACACAAAGAGGGAGTCAACACTTGGAGGGCACAAAGGGGAATGGTACCTTCTCAAAATCTCAGTAATCCTGGTCCCAAGGTGGTTTGAAGGGAGAGGATTTGCCTAGCAGACCAGTGGACGGGTGTGATGCCTGCAGACTGGAGGAAAGAGTCATTCTGACATCGCTCCCCCATGTGTGAGCCTCTATACTGTAATGAAAGGCCGTTTCCTGTCTTCTCCCCATACTGGGCCGTGTAGAGATTCTCCACAGAGTTCCCCTGAGCCCTATCAGCTCCTCCTGAGAGAGAAAGAGAGAGAAAGACACACACACATACGCACACTGAGACGGAGACTCCTCAAGGGATTGACCAGTCTGTCTGTGTTCACTGACTGTTATTCCGGCTCCCTCTCGTCTCAGCAGTCCGTGTTCATTAAGGTCATTACTGTAAAATGTTTTTTCTTGGTTTCAAAGTGGGAAACACGTGAATTAAAAAGGTAGAAAATCGTCAAATTACAAATTGAGCCAGCACCTCAATTATTTGCTTCATTTGATAATAACGTGTGGTTAATTATTCAAAGAGGTTAATTAAAACGAGGTTGATGAAACCGGAATAATGCGAGGGCTGCTAATATTTCCCCGTTTGTCCAACTTGCATGTCTGAGCTAAATATTTTTGACAATTAAACCCTAATTAATATAAACATCAAGAAATATTAAATCAACACTCATATGTTCACTCAATCATACGTCTCGGCGCTTAATGGGTTTACCATAAAATGTATAGGAATATTGTGTTACTCTCATTCATTTTACCATACAAGTCAAAACCATGAATAGCTTAAGACCTTGTTCTTTCGTTAAAATTTGGATATTTTAACAAAATGTAACGACTGTGCTCACAAACTAAGACTCAAATCCCCAAAACCCCATATTTAATAAATAATTACATTTCATTATTATTATTATCATTATACATTCTCACAAATATTTGTGAATTTTAATACAACGACTGTGCTCACAGACTATTATCTAGTAAAGAAATAAGCAAAAACAGGCAGAACATTACGGTAATTTTACCACAGTTAACTGATGCAGTTATGCACCATGAAGCAGAGAGCCTAAAACTCTCTTAACCTGGTAAAATCACTGTTATAAATATGACAAAATACCTAATGCCAAGTACTAGTAAATACCCAAAACTACTACTAATAAACTAATTTTGTTTGTTAAACATGAGGTCATTTGGGTTCTATTATTATTATTATTATCATCATCAATAATATTAAAACCCCCAAAACCCCATGTTTAATAAATAATTACATTTCATTATTTTATTATTATTATCCATTCTTACAGATTTTTGTGAATTTTAATACGACTACGCTCACAAACTATCCTCTAGTAAAGAAATAAGCAAAAACAGGCAGAACATTACAGTGATTTTACCACAGTTAACAGGCGTATGCCCAGTACTACTAAATACCCAAAACTACTACTGATCTATTATTATTATTATTGTTATCAATAATATTAAGACCCCATGTTTAATAAATAATTTAATTTCATTATTTATTATTATTAAACATTTTAGACAATTTTATTGGTTTATTAACTGCACTGAATTTAATTAATTGAACTGATAGGCAATCAATGATCCAGTTATATTGAAAAGCATATATTCAAAAACGTCTCAATTTTTTTAATCTAGATTTAAATTATCCATTTTATAAATGTGTCTCATACAAGCAAGCAGTACTATAAAAAAAAGCAAATGTTGTGTTTTTATTGGTGTGTCAGTGTGAATACTAGCTTAAGTTGGTAAGCGACAAACAGGGAGGTGAAAGCACTTGCTCAGTCCCACTGGAGAGTCTTGACGTGAGCCCTACGGGGCATTATTATGGGACCCGGAGCGATGTTTCAGCTCCCAGCCTAAGCGCCCCGCCAGTCAGCTTGTTTTATTTACTCTGAACGCTGTGTCCGTCTCACTGATGTGTCTGCAAGGGCTGGGGAAATAAAGCTGTTCGTCTTTTTATGGCTGCCGGTACTGTTTACGGCTGATGTGTCCTAACCGCCAGCCGATGCTATTTATCTGCCTCCAGACGTCCAGCTCACTCGCTACGATTCCCCCGTGCAATATTTCACCTCGAAGTCCATTCCTCAACTGAAGTGTGTTCACATGTGTTTGGGGTTCGCGGGGTGAATATCTACACAGTCAAATAGACATTAACAGTTGGTTAACAGCTTAAAGATGGTTAATAAAAAGGTTCAAAATCTTTCTAGCAGTGCTTGTGTTAACCTTAAAAGGATAGTTCACCCAAAAATAAACAAGTAAAATTATTTCGTTTACACACCCTCAAGTTATTTCAAACTTGTATAAACTTCTTTCAGCTGAGGAGATATTATAAAGAATGTTTGTAATCAAACAGTTGACGGTAGCCACTGGCTTCCAAAGTATGGAACAAAAATACTACAGAAGTCAACGGCTACCGTCAGCTGCTTGGTTACCAACATTCTTCAAAATTAAATATTTGTGTTTAGCAGAAGAAACAAACTCTGTTTGGAACAAGTGGAGGGTGAGTAAATGATGACAGTCATTAAAGATAAAAATCTAAAATAATAAATTTAAAAATAACTTTTTCTTAATAAAGCTTTCTCACTATATGAAAATAAATTTGTTTCCACCAAAAGCATCATGAAAGAGTCTGCTGTTTTTCCATTTCCCCTCCCGTCTCCAGTCAGTAGGAACTGACCGGGCTTTTTGACTAAAATATTTTCATCATGGGCTGGCAGCACCCTTTCATGCTTTCTCCTGCGGAGTTCATATAGACATGCTTGGTTTAAACCACCTTATTAAAGAAAAGAAAAAAAATAAAAAGCGGATTGCAGGAGGAGGGTGTGCGTGCGGGGGAGAGAAAGAGAGAAAACGAGAAAGGGAAAAAAAAAAAAAAAAAAAAAAAAAAAAAAGATGCCGGGGCCTGTAGTAAATCCTGACACTTCCACGCACACTTGAATTTCGTTTCAAACACTTGTCTTTCCGTACCATAATAGATGTCAGCTCCTCTGATGTCGCACTAGCAGGAGGCTGAATAAGGTCTCACTCTTGTGCGTTTTGAAGCTATCAGTCGACGCGACTCTGTGTTGTGCCACATCAAAAAGGGGAGACACCGCGTCACCTGCCGTGCTCTGAGCGAAGTATCTTCAAATCAGTTGTCCAAGACATTTCCCCCTATTAGTGCTCCACTCCCACACAGGCTTAAAGACGCAGACGGGCCCCTTTTGGATGTGCTAAGCGGGCCTCTGTGTTACAGCTGATAGATCATACAGCCTAGCTGCTTTTATTACGCCGCGTGGTGACATGTCCGTCAAAAGCTCTGCGTGAAGAAGCGAGAAAAGAGGCTGGGGATGTAACGCAGCGATGGAGACGCAAGCTGGTACACAACTAATAAACAAAAGCGCAGTTGTGTTCACCCAGCCGCTGCTGAGTGTCTGAAAATGCCATGTTTACCACAGAGCTGCTAAAAGGGCTGAACAAGTACACAGCAGAACGCATTACCATTACAGCTAATAAGCAGGCGGCTGGTCGGAAATTCAATATATTTTTTTAATTCCCATTTTTGTGGGAAACTAAATCAGATAAAGGAGTTTCAGATAGACAATACATACATATTATAAATACAGCACAACCTATTGTAACCTAACGCTTAATTATGATGTTTAACATCTATTCAAATACGGTCAATTTACAGTTTCACTGTTCTGAAAGACAAAATGTGTCCGGTCACATGCATGCTTTCAAAATGTTGTAGCTCTGGTAGTCACATGGGCGACACAGGTTTGAGTCAGGCATGTGATGTTTCCTCATCTATTTTCTCTATTAGAGAAGAGTCTCCTCTACATGGTATCTCTCTAAATGTGTACCTTAAAAGCCCTAAAAAAGAGAGAGAGAGAAATTGATCAAATGTAATTAAAAGTAAAATTAAATATTAAAAAAAAAAAAAAAAATTATAAAATAAAGCAAAATAAATTATATTTAAAAATATTAAATATTATTTACAAACTTAAAATTAAAAACTGAAGACAAAATAGAATAAATAAAATAAAATAAAATCTAAAAATAAAATAAAATAAAAAAAAAAAGACGGTTTGATGTGATGTTCTTGATTTCAGGAAAGCCTGAAATACATGAATACATAAATGTGACCCTGGACCACAAAACCAGTCTTAAGTAGCCTGGGAATATTTGTAGCAACAGCCAAGAATATGGGTCAAAATTATTGATTTTTATTTTATGCCAAAAATCATTAGGATGTTAAAGTAAAGAAGATATTTAGCAAATTTCCTACCGTAAATATATCAAATCTTAATTTCTGATTAGTAATATGCATTGCTAAGAACTTCATTTGGACAACTTTAAAGGCGATTTTCTCAATATTTTGATTTTTTTGCACTCTCAGATTCCAGATTTTCAAATAGTTCTCAGCCAAATGTTGTCCTATTACAACAACCAATACATCAATAGATTATACATCAATGTAAAGCTTATTTATTCAGCTTTCAGATGATGTATAAATCTTAATTTTGAAGAATGGACCCCCCTGATGGACCCCCTGTTTTTTTGGTCCAGGGCCCAAATAAAATAGGCAAAATATATACATAAATAACTATTATTATTATTATAACTATTGAGTATGTGATTGACCGCAGTGGAAGTGGTGTTTGGCGACTTTGAAATACACTATAGATACATATATACTATAGGTATGTACACAGATGCAAGGCCCAGGGGTGTATGTTTGCCTCTGTGTGTGTGTGTGTGTGTGTGTGTATTTCCTGAAAGCACGTGGGTACTGGAGGTGTGTGTTTTGGGGGTGAGTGTAATCTGAGTAGATCATGTTTTCCAGACCTCAGATGAAGAAAAACAGCTCTGGCAGTCTGCCGTTTCATCTCCTGCACTGGGGTCCAAAACAAAGAGAAGATGATTGATTGGATGATGAATAATTTAGAGGCGGAGAGCTGTGGGACGAGCAGCACAAGCGTGAGGCTGCCCCGCTCCTGGTCTCTCCTTAAAGATCGCATTACAAGAAAAAGTTGCCCCTGATTATACTAATGCGTGTCACTGTTCATTTGCCAAACTGATGTATGGAAAACGAAAGAAGCCAAAACAGAGTGTCACTTTGGGAGGAAAGAAAACGGAGGATCCCTTTGCAGTCCAACATGAACTTCTACAGCGGACTGGATACCTGCTCGTACTCAAACAGAATCCGTTCCTACAGATCTTTAGGCTGAGGTGGGCTCCTCATTACACGTCTCTGTAATGTTTGAACATATTTAATGAACATGCGATACAGCACACAGAATGAGCGTAAATGTAAATGAGCACTTCCTTAAAATACAGCACCTCTCCTCTCGGTTAAAAACAGTTACAGAGATGCTGGTTCAACACCATCCCCCCGCTGCAGTTACAGGACTGACCACAGGGGGCGCTGATGTGATGCATTTGCAGCCGCACGAAATGAAGAGGAGATACACACAGGGCTTTTTTCCAATATCAACTCTCATGAAATTTCATTTGGATTGTAAATGTACAGTAATTTACTGTCATAAATGTGTAATGGGCCCCTGAATCCACCGACATTGTGCTGGCTAATCAACTCATTTGAAAATGAATAGAGATCTATTAAGAAAGAACTCAGCATTTCGCATGGTTAAAAATTGACTTTTCCGTCAAAAGCCAGGAACTTTTTGGGGGAGCGTTTTCGTGCGGGTCTCATTTTGTATAATTTCCTCTAACATCCTAAACTTGGTTCAAATTTATCATAGCCATTTCAAAACAAATAGTTTCAAAAATCCCATTTCTGATGTGCTTTGAATTAGATTCTCACACATGAAAACAAAACAGCATTAGCAATGATATATGAAAATGTAGAAAAAAAAAGTTAATTTTTACATTTTTTAAGTACATATTTAATGCAATATATCATGAAATATATTTATATAAAAAAAACGATTACGAATTAAAATAAAAAAAACTATATATAGATACAGATATATATTATTTGCATTTACTTCAGTTATTGAATAAAAGACAAGTCTAAGAAAAAAAAAAGAAAGGAAAAAAAAAAAAAAACAAGGAAAACGATATAACTTCACAACACATTGATGAAAAACCACTATGCTAATATCCCAAGAGGCAATCCACTGTAAAAACATGTAATCAAATTGAATTTCAATTTTGTGACCAAGTGGTGTGTAATGGAAAGATTGCTGGATGCAAATCACCTGCGCTCCTAGTCAGAAATCAAGTGGCGTATGCACGCGTGAGTGTGTGAGAGCGAGAGTATAATTCACCCCCCCGGTAAGAGTAAATTCAGAACGGTGAGGGTGAATCAGTGTCGAGGCGAATGATTGAGCCCTCTTCCTCAGATCCCGCCATCAACGTACAAATGAACAGCTTGGAGGTGAGATACCCGGTGAGGAAGAGGCGCTATCACACCAGTCGTCATTATTCGTCTCCTCTAGTCCCTGAGAATACTGACGGCGAGGGTCCGGGAGGGGGTGGGCCGAGATGGTGTCCTGTTCGAGGCTTATAATGGCCTCCAGGACAGAGAGAGATGGAGGACTGACAGACTGAGGCGGTGTGACAGGGCGCTGCTGCACTCTTTTAATTCTTGCACTGTCTCTAGCCCGTCGCTCCTGCGGTACGGCGGACGGCGCTGGGAGGGCAACGGTGTGTGATATGAAGCGGATGAGCATCCACACACCCACATGTGCTAGAAAAAAATGACTGAAGGCTCATCTATCACTGGAAAAGTGCTGCTGTGTTTTTGGTTGTGGGGCGGTGAGATTTGTAAGGTCATAGTAATTAAGAAAGACCTGCCTTTAAGGTTAGGATATCACTGGCCACCTTTAAAAGTCCTTTCAAACTACATTTACAGTGCATTTTGTGCTTAAAGCAAGCTTGGGTTTATCATTGAAATGTTTAGATTCTGTTTAACTTTGAAGCTTCTGCAGTGAAAAAAAATCAAAATAGTTACCTGTAAATGAAAACTATGAACATTTACGCACTCGCCTATGACCTTTTTTCTTCCGTTAAATACAAAACTGATTGCTTAGAGTTTCTCAAAATCATTAAAAAGCCTCTAAACAACAAAATGTGTCTTGAGAAACCTTTATTTGAGGAAAGAAAAAAAAATTCAAATTATTTGCTAAAATGAACATCGAATTTTGGTACAGTTAGATGATTATAGCAATAGAAAAAAAATAGGCAAAAATTTGTGTTTGTAGCAGTAGCCAAAAATACATTGTATGGGTCAAAATGATCAATTTTCATTTATGCCAAAAATCATTAGGATATTAAGTAAAGATCATGTTCCATGAAGATATTTTGTAAATTTGCTACCGTAAATATATCGAAACTTAATTTTTGTATACTAATATGCATTACTAAAAACTTTATTTGGACAACTTTAGAGGCGATGTTCTCAGTATTTTGATTTTTTTGCACTCTCAGATTCCAGATTTTCAAATAGTTGTATCACAGCCAAATATTGTCCTCTCACTGAAAAGCTTATTTATTCAGATTTATAAATCTCAATTTTCAAAAAAAATTGACCCTTATGACTGGTTTCGTGTTCCAGGGTCACAATTGTGTTTGTAATCATTTACAGCAAACTTGCTATAATGTGTCTCCATTCACTATATTTGAATTTCCACAAACAAATGAGATTTAAATAGAAGTTTTTAGGCAAATAATGCCTTAAATGTTGGCCTACTGCTCATAACTATCCAATGGGCCACTTTCATGCTAAATGCACACTTGGAAAGACATGAAGGCGAGTAAATAGTGACAGAACTTTTATTTTTGGATGATGTAACCCAAAAAAGCTGTTGTTTCTTATCATACAATACTGTGCCTTTACAAAAACACAGTGATTTGAACCTTACCGTTACAATGAAGCGCTGTTCATGACACAAAATGAAGTTTCCAGCGCAGCCGACTCTCTGAACAATCCCAGCTGCTGCTCTGTGTCACTGAACTCTCAGGTAATTTTGAGGTGAGGTCATTTTAACCTCTGAACACACACAGGTTACAGCTGAAGTCTCTGGAAAAGAAATGGAGGATGATGGGTAAGCAGTAAATACCAGCACCTGTGAGGTACAGTGTTATTTCCTTCTGAAAGCAAAGATTAAAAAAAAAACAAAAAAAAAAAACACACACCTGCTGACAACAATCTGATTAATGACACATACAACTTTTGCCCATTTAAATCGCAAATGAGCATTCTAAAGTTTTAACTAATTTAAATTAGTTTAGCTATATTACCGTATCTTGTTTCTTTGAAATAAGGCTGTCTGTTGAATTAAGTGCTTAATTTTGTGCTAAATGATTGACAACTGTTTGTAGTAATTGATTCCATAATGAGATGTATTTTACAAAAGAAGTGTCTGCATTTGATTATACATATTGCATTATTGTATCTTCATGCAGCTAGTGAGTTTACTTTAAATAGCACAAGAAAAAGCAATTATCTCTAAACCATTTCACACTAGTCTTGTTAATTTACCACAATTATATTTTCAAAACAGTGTTTTTTAAAATGTTCCTATTTTTTTATATTTTTTTGTTGTTTATTTTTTAAAGCTAGATTACTCAAAATCATTTTCAAATGGTAAATGACAGCAGGCTTCAGAATTAAAAACAACGTCTTCTTATATCTTTCATATGCCACTTCAAGTAAAAAGTGCCTAAAATGTGTTTACCCAAATTATCCTGCTTAGATGCTTATCCTTTGTTCCTGATATTGTGTCTTTCACAAGCATTAATTGTTATTTGTAGCCTGCTGTGACAGTTGTACTCAATTCTCTCAGTCATTCTGAGTGGCAAAGCCTGATTTCAACTTCATTGAGCCGATGAGGGAAGAAACTCATATGTGCAGAGCATGCTGGGAAACCGAAGAGCGTTTGGGATCCAGATGATTTTTAAGAATCGCATGAGGCTTTACTGTTACAAAACAGTCACTGATTCTCAAAGAGGCCATGCACACTACCATGTATCATCAATACATAACATTTAGGATAGTTTGTGTAAATTCAGTGTAAATTCATCAGGACGTATTGTAGATCTTGTAAGGTTTATGATCTTGATGTGATTAATTTTGAACAAAATAATGCAATATTAGGAAACTCGAATACCTACTTCAGATGACTTTGTGCGCAACACACCCAGCGACTCCAAACGCCATCAGAGCAGTACTTTAACCGTCTTCTCCTCAGTACTTTACTGGTCAAAGAGAATGCAAATGACATGCCAGTCAAATCACCTCAGAGGCATGGGATGCGTTTGGAGCCTGTTTAAAAGGCCAGACACATAACTATGGTTTACAACAATGTATGAGTAGACAGAGAGAGAGAAGGAGACAAAAACACTGCCGATATTTTTGAAGCCGGCAGACGCTCCACATGGGGATTGCGAGCGCTCATCATCTTGTTTAGAGTGCATTAGCAGGCAGCGCCTCAGCCTCCTTTGCTCTAGTTTTCTTGTTGTCGGGGTGGAGTGTCCTGAGGCGATAACAGGAGCTATCCCTCCCTCTCTTTTCATTCGCCAATACGCAGGGGCCTAATTTTCCATCAGCAAAGCATGAAATCAACTGAGAATGCCACACAACAAGAGTCGCTGCGGTTTTGCCACGTGAATTTTGGCCTCTAAATAAAGTTAAACTCCTGGGTGGAAGTAAAGTGGCCGTGCCTGCGGACTGTAGACTTGGTTCGGGTGAGTGAAAACAACACATGCCAAGTATCCAGAAGCAGAATTAATTTATAATACTAGGATTAGGGAATTGAACAAACCTCAAGTTACAAATGTGACTGGCACCTCAAATCAAGTTATTACTTTTCTAAGTGATCAGACTTGCAATTTTTACCCGGCAGATAATACAATTGGTGAAAAAAGCCATATCTAGGTACTGGAACATCAAAAAGACTTGGATGTAATCATCTATAACATCCCCAAAGCATCACAGCAAACCACTCCAAGCAACTCATTCACTTTTTTTTTTTTTATGCCAACCAAGGCTGCCTTTATGTGTTTAAAATTACAATAATCAAAATAAGTGTTTTCCATTTTAATATACTTTAAAATGTAATTTATTCCTGTGATGCAAAGCTGAATTTTTAGCATTATTATGTCAGTCTTCAATGTCACATGATCCTTCAGAAATCATTTTAATAAGCTGATTTAATGCTCAAGACAATTGTGACTGCTTAATTTTTTTTGCATTCTTTAATGTATAGAAAGTGCAAAATAACAGTATTTATTTGAAAAGGCAATATTTTTATAAACTTTTAAACGTCTTTAAAAGTCACTCTAAATTTAATGCATCCTCAAGAATAATAAAAAAGTAGTGCTGTCAAATGATTAATCTCGATTAATCGCAGCCAAAATAAGTTTTTGTTTACATTTTTGTTTACACACACGTGCATGTATACATTTAAGAAAAATATGTTGTGTTTATATATGATATATATACGTAAGCAAAGACTTTTATTTTGGATGCGATTATTTGTTTGACATCTCTAATAAAAAAACTATTTTACAATAAACATTTGCCCATAGAATGTGAGGAACGTTTAAGTTTTGAAGTTGTTCAGAAAGTGCAAACTTTTAGAGAACAAATATGAGTCAAACTGAACTCACAGATGTGGTACTTTGCACTCCAGCAGCTCAGACTCCAATGGCAACTTCTTTCTCTCGTTGCACTACACAAAACAACTTCCTTCATCAGAGGACGGTTACTCCAACAAACACGCACCCTAAGAGAGCAGAAACACTAGAGCTATTTCTCTGTACTGATTGACAAAAAACCATGCAAAATAGATGACAAGAACACAAAAAAGGGCACATAACAAACCGGAGCTCAGTTACGATGGTTTTCCCTCTCAATAATGAATCGCCATCAGCGTAGCATCAACATGCAGAGAAGAGCAAAATAAGCTTGGCTCTCTCCGAGAACAAAACTTCTATATTTAATCTGCGCAGAGAGCGTCTTGTGTGCAAAGTACAAAAAAACAAAATGGATCACAAGTTCTGTGGCATGCAAATTGCATCCCGGATACACTCTGAGCTTATCTGGCCTTGTCTTTGTGATTGACAGGATTTTTTTTTTAAATGTGCAGATTATAAATATTTATAATTGGGTTGATATCAGCGCCGCTGAGTTGCCAACTGCATCTATTGAACTAAGGGAGGCAAGGAGACAGCGCTGTAAATCTTAGAGCACAATATGGCATGCAGATGGCATGGCACGCTGATAAATAAGCCTAGCTTTTGAGCGCTGCCACTTTTTTCCCCGAGTTAATGAGTGGAGCTATTTCAGTTTGGAGCTGTCAGCGCTGACGTGCGGTGCGGTCCTCTGCGGACTGCGCACGGCTCCTTGGGTTCAGGGCGAAGTCAACGGGAGCTCGCCGGTTCTCGCGTAATGGGAGGTGACAGTGAAACGAAGGGGGGAGATGGCGGGGAAAATTTGGAACCGGATATCCAAGCGCAAAAGAACCTGATCCAGAACCCGGGAACGTCACCCAAAAGCGTTTGAGAGCGCAGGAAGCGGCACCGCATCCGCTTCTGCACGCCTGTCGTGCACGTTTTACCCCAGACTGCATCTGTCTTACATAAGACGTATGCTATATATTGCTTGACAGGGGAGACTCCCTCGTTCTTCCCCACCGTACAACCTCGACAGAGCCATCCAACATCAACATCTCCTCTCCAAATAGGAGCTCCGAGCCTCCTCCGGTCCTCGGAGTATTGCGGCTGAGTAAATCTCCACACAGTGGGCACTATTCTTCTAGAAAGGGCTTCAGGGTGAGGAATTTGGACACAGCCACAATGGCTTCATTATTCTTCTGTTGCCTGGCCCGCTGAGAGTCTAAAACAGCTCTCTCTGGACCGCTGTCAGCCTTCCCTGTTTGCCCCGACAGACACGGAGCGAGCAAGAGAGAAAAAAGGGAGGGAAAGAGAGCAAGCAGACTGATATGACGGCATGTTTTTTCCAAGGCACAAACATTTTGCCTTGGAAAAAAAAGAGAATCAAATCGGGAAATCTCAGCAGAGGGCTAGTGTTTGACAACTAGGTCACCTAAAGGTTCGCTTGCACATCTCCGCTTAGTGTTTTCCATTAATAAAAGCACAGAATATTAAAGCTTGGACTGAAAACTACAGCAAGAACCATCTTGGAGTTTTTCGGCTCTGTGGGAATTGCTTCGGTTGAGGAGCTACGGTTGTGATTTCAGCGATACGGTCATGTGTGGCCACGGTGGTTGTATTGAATTCGAATCTACTGAACCTCGCCGAATCTGAAATAGCCGCCCGTCTTTGATTGCTTTGCGGCGCGTGGGCTCATATCTCAAAGTATCGTGAGCTCCTTCAGCCTCGGATCAAATGGGAAACACCAGGCTAGGCCACAAACTGAGTACTGCATAAACTCCAATCGTCAGCATCGAGGGCAGGCTTGCACACTTTTCTCAGTGAAAAAAAACGGCATGACTTTGGGTCCAACTTTGACAATCAGCCAGTGATTTGATAAATGCATGTTAATGTGCGGCAACAATTTGCAAACAAACAAAACGAATCACATTTCTTCCCTTCGTCCTCTCATTCTATGCTATATTAAATCCCAAGGGGTGTTTGAATTTAAAGCAAGCATGAAATCCAAACCCTTCAAGCAGATTAAACTCAAAATCAAGCAGCCCATGTAAATGCTGTGACAACAGGGGGCCCTGTGCAATTAGCATGCTGGCTACTGCTAGTGCAATTAGGCAAACCAGACAGCAAGAGCTGGGAGCCGGGGACATTGAGGAAGGGCCCGTATTTCCATTTTTTCCAGAGGACAAAAGTGTGCGTATCAGAATGAAAGAAATAAATGTTCTGAATTTAACATTCTTAACTTCATACATGGTAAAAAAAACAAACAAAAAAAAAAAACAAGAAAATGAAATTTACTGTTGCTATGGGGACATTTGTCAGTAAACAAGCCCAGAGCAAAGAGGCTGTTAAAAAAAAAGACCTATTTAGAAGAATCTCTCAGGTGGATTCATCAAAGTGGCAAGCTGAGGAACACAATAGAGGACCACCTAGAGGAATAAAACGCTCTCATTTGAGGGTACATTACATAAACAAGCATGACAGGCAAATTCTCTCTGAGCGTCCCACTGGAAATGCATGCAAACACTTTAGACTTAAACAAAAGGTAAAATTAACATCAGTAAACAAAACCTGAATCCAGTGGGATACAGAGTGTAAGATGAAAATCATTTAGAGCACTTGAACTACTAAAAGAAAATGAAATTCATCATTTACTCACCCTCATGTTGTTCCAAACCCGAAGAGCTTTCTTCTTCTGTGGAAACAAAAAAAAAAAAGATTAGGGTTTATTCAGCACGGGAGAGTAAATACACTATCAGTCTTTTTTTTAAGAAATCACTTCTGCTCACCAAGCCTGCATTTATTTGACCTAGAGTACAGAAAAAACAGTATAATTTTGAAATATTTTTATCATTTAAAATAACTGTTTTCTATTTTAATATATTTTAAAATGTAATTTTTTCCTTTTTGATTTTTTAGCAAATTTACTCCAGTCACATGATCCTTCAGAAATTATACTTTATCCTTGCTAAATAAAAGTATTTATTTCTATAAAATAAAAAATAAAAACAATTATACTGACTCCAAGCTTTTGAATGGTATAGTGTTTAATGTTACAAAAGCTTTTTATTTCAGATAAATGTTGATCTTTGGATCTTTCTATTCAAAGTTCATTCATTCATCGTCAACTGTTTTAAATACTGATAATAACAATATACAAATGTTTCTTAAGCAACAAATCAGAATATCAGAATGACACTGAAGCCTAAAGTAATTATACTAAAAAAAAGCTTTGAAATAAGAATAAATTACATTTAAAAATATATTCAAATAGAAAAAAAGTTATTTTAAATAGTAAAAATATTTCAAAATGTTACTGTTTTTGCTGTACTTTGGATCAAATAAATGCAGGCTTGGTGAGCAGAAGAGACTTCTTTAAAGAAAAACATTGAAAATCTTACTGTTCGAAAACTTTTAACTGGTAGTGTACATTTATAAGGTCATAAACATTTCTATTTCAAATAAATGCTGATATTTTAAACTTTCTATTCATCTCACATTTCTCTCACATAGAGATCACAACTTCAGAAAGCTTGAAATATAGTGTGTTTCACTAAACATCTCCAAAATAATAATAAAAAACAGTCAAACTTTGGCATGAGAGTGTGTGAAGGCAATTTTAATTTTAAGGGTGAACTCATCCTTTGAAAACATACTGTCAACAGACAAAGAATGAGACTTTTTTTCCCAGTTTGTTGGCTGATGGATCCCTGATAGGTCAAAACTCTTGGCTCCATTTTGTTATCACATTCATGCATCTTTCCAGTGTGTTTACGTGTCATATTGATGTGGACAGCTGCCACGAGCGATAGTTCCAGTGCGATATGCCATTCCCAGACTGCTGATTTTGGAGAGCCCTGTGATCTCCCATTGGGTTGAGTGTCTTTAGCCCAAGGGCTTAAACTCATCTCACACTCCCAAAGCCCAACTCTGGACACATGACTACCTGTCAGGGGAGAGGCAATTGGGCTGCTCGACTGCAGCTGGGGTCCAGTACACACACACACATACACACAGTCATTTAATGGAGCATGCCAAGGTGATGGCAGACTTCTCCTGCATGTCTAACCCTTGCTGCTCATTTTTCCCCCCAGTCAGTCTGGTGGGTCTTATTTGACATCTATTATAATGTGGTATAGACTCCATAGCACTCACAGCACGGTGAGACCGGAGATTCAAACACTGTGGTGAATATTACGCTTTACTTATGTAGACTTACTCAGACCAGATGCCATATTCAATTCGACAAACGAAAACGAGGCTTTGGGATAAAAGCACAGCCTGTTCAATATGCCGTCCCTTTCAGCCAAAAAACACTGAAAACGTCTTTTCACAAATTTCCAGTAGTCATAAACTCTGGAAAATGAGTTGTGGAAATTAAACAGGACCTAAGACCTTAAGGCAGTATGACATAATGAACAGATCATACATCTGACCATCACAACCTCGTTTTCTATTGTAAATTGAATATGGCATCTATTGGAGCAGAATCAAATATTACACATACAGTTTGGAATTTATTTTATTTCATTTTATTTTATTTTATTTTATTTATTATATTATATTATATTATATTTCAGACCAATTCTTAAAAGAACTAAGATGGTTTAATGAGATGTATCTTATTTTTAGCTCTCTTAGTTAAATAAATGTGGGAATTCAAGTCTCTCCTTTAGTGCAAATATAAACTGTGCATATATATTTTACAAAACTAATTTTTCATATTACTTTTAATTTTTAATATTAATATTTTTAATAATTTTATTTTTTATATTTATTTTATTTTATTTTATTTTATTTTAAATTGAATTTTATTTAATTTTATTTTATTGACATGCTGGGTCCAATTGGGAAGGAAAAATAATCAAGAAATGTTGAGCATGCATGGTAACACCTTCAGTAGTACTCAGAAGCATCCCAGCATAATGAGAGTTTTGGTTTGTCTAATATTTTTTGCTGCTTCATAATTTGTATTCAACCATTTACTTTACTATTACGTAATATAAACTGCAAATATAAACTCTTACTGCAAATATAAACTGTGCATATCTATTTTACAATACTATTTATTTTTTAATATTAATTTCAATGTATATATTTTTATAATTAATTAATATTTTTATTGGTAATATATTTATATATATATATATATATATATATATATATATATATATATATATATATATATATATATATATATATATATATTTTTTTTTTTTTTTTTTTTTTTTCCATTCTATAAATCAATTATTTATTTATTTATTTATTTTCCCTGGACAAGTTGGGTCAAAATGGGAAGGAAAATAATTAAGAAATGGTGAGCATGCATAGGAGCTCCTTCAATAGCACTTAGAAAGCATCTCACGATGATGAGTTTTGTCTAATATTTTTGGTTACTTCATAATTTGTATTCGACCATTCAGTTTACTATTATGTAATATAAACTGCAGATATAAACCTTTTAATGCAAATATAAACTGTGCATATCTATTTTACAAAATTTATATTAATTTCAATTATATTTTTATATATTTTTTAATTAACATTTTTATTTGTAATATATTTTGCTAATTCATACAATTTTTCACTCTTTAAATCATTTATTTATGTATTTATTTATACAGATAAGGAAATTTATACATTTATACAACATTTAAAAAGCATCCCAGGATGATGACTTTTTAAGAAACTAAAACAAGTTTTGATGTGTCTAATATTTTTGGTTATTTCATAATTTCTATTCTACCATTTACTTTACTACTATTTAAAAATATGAACAATAGCAATAGTGTGTGGATGTGGTCATTTAAAAAAAAAATGTTGCTTGACTAAATTGAAATATTTCTCCTTGTAAAGCGCAAGCACATCCACAGTTCCTCTATAAAAAGCCGTTGCAGGAAGCAAAAGAAAAGCAGGCACTATGTCAGAGATGCACAGAAAGAGGATGAGCGTGGTTCTCTCTTCCCCTTTAGGCTAGCAGCACTTCCTCTAGCTTAAGAAGACTTTAGCTGACCTGAGCAACCACAAAACACAACTTCTTGTGCAGCAAACCACAAAAACGGCATTTATGATCTAGAAGCATTTATATCAAATGCTGGTACAAAAGACATCTTATTAACAGTAACGGCATCAGAAAACACTTCTGGTATCACTATGGTGCTTTTTAAACAAGGTAGTACAGTACACACATCTACAATCATTTCTCTGTAAAAACAGTGCTATGTTAACAGATGCTCAATGACTCATGTGGCTCATAATCATGTTTTTCTTGGCAGTTATTCTAGGTTACTCCAAATGTACTGATCACAAATTGGAAAAATACTGGAAGCACTGGAACGGGTTCAATTTGCACACATGTGACTGCAAAGAGTGAGTCGGTCTACAGAAATCTTAGGGTGAAGGAGTCTGACCTTAAACAGGACAAACGTCTGATCCCTGATCATACAGACGTAAAAAGACATTTAATACAGCATGTGTCCTTATGAGCTGGGTGATGCTATTATTCTCAGACGGTGGTTTGACAAAGATGGGACTTCAAGACTGTATAATAATGCTTCACTTAAGAACAAGTGACGTTAAAGACATGATTATTGTGAAGTGACTCATTCTATAGCAGCACAGATGAGAGCCACCACTCTTCAAGACACATTGCAATTTAGAAATACTTCAGAAAAATAGTTGGGAATGAATTATGCTTTTAAACTGAAAATCGACAGATTTGTGTGAAAAATATATTAATAAATTGCAAATTATATAAATGACTAGGTTATATTTCACTCCAAAATCATTTTGATTTAAGTATGCTTTTATTAATTGTTTTTTATTATATTTATTTTTATTTTATTTATTGAGAATTGTGAGAACTCATTTTTCTTTACTGTAATAAAAAATACAATAAAGACAATGCTACAAATTGTATTATTATAAATAGAAAACAATATATATATATATATATATATATATATATATATATATATTTTACTTTACTT
This sequence comes from Labeo rohita, assembly GCF_022985175.1. NCBI lineage: Eukaryota > Metazoa > Chordata > Actinopteri > Cypriniformes > Cyprinidae > Labeo > Labeo rohita. The sequence continues at coordinate 41,298,704 of NC_066872.1, forward strand.
TGTAATACTTTTACTTTATTGTTTTTTTTTTTTTTTTTTTTTTTTTTTTATTATTATTTTATTGATTACTTAATAGTCAGTATGGTAATAAAATATACAAATACAAATTTTATTTTATTTTTCATGTAATTTTATTTGAGAATTTTGAGAACTCAATTTTCATTACTGTAATAAAATATACAAACAAGACTGCTACAATTTTTATTAAAAATATTACTATTACTATTATTAGAACTGTGTTTTTAAATTTGATATATAAAATTAAAATCATTAATTTATTGAATTGAATATATATATATATATATATATATATATATATATATATATATATATATTTTACCATTTACTTCAGCATCACACTAATTATAAAGGTTTCACCTTATGAAAAAGGAAGAAAGAATTTATTCCTTTGTTTTGTATGAGGTGAAATATGACTGGGTCATTTGTTCAGTACCATGGAGCTAAATATAATAATACATTATTATGATATTCCATTATCTGATACAATCCATGATGCTTCCTTGACATTTTTCTCAACTGCAAATCATTCAAAGTTTCACAAGAGATACACAACAGATATAGAAGAAGAAAATAAAACAGATGAATGAACACAGAAAGAAAGAGAGGTAGATATCGGGCTTGTGCCATGAAACTCTCCTGTGGGTACATAAACATTAAGGCAGAGGAATGGAAAAGAGCATATTTGAGTGTAAGCTGATGATCATATTAAAGCGCTGTGGGTTCGCTCTGTGGCCTGTTACTGCTTTAAAACACGGACTTCCACTTTTTACAGAAGGGGGTTTTCTACTCAAGGTTTGGCTGCACGGAGTGGTCTTTGGACAACGGCCCCTCGTTGGCACGGACAGCCACTCGGCACAGACCAGGATGTTTCAATTACGGTCCACGTGAGCGAGGGAATTCAAAAGCGCTGCCAAAAATGACAGAACAGATGCAAAAGCGAAGCAAAGCACGCAGCAAACTGCAAAACCGGTAGGCATATTGCTCGAAAGCAACGAGGCGAAAGCCATTTTCATCTGCAAAATCACAGAAAGCAGTGAAACAAAAGGTTTCACTAACAAAGCTTTCCACAGAGACTTGACACTGGTGTTAGTATCTATTTACATACCGAGAATGCGCTCGCAGCAATTTGCATAATGTTTTTCTGTAGCCGCGTGCTCTGGGGAGCTGCATTGTAACATATTGGTGCTTAATGAACTCTGAAAAAATTGATTTTCCACAGAGTAAATTAAGAAATGCATTATAGCTGTTAAAGCAATCTTGGGGGAAATCTGAGACTTCCACGGCGAAAGTATGCTTAGAAAGTAATAAATTACACGTTACACTTATTTGCTTTAATTCATGCTAATTTCACCCAATTAATGTATCACAGAAGCTTTGTGCGCTGTCACAAGAGATTTAATTATTTATCCAGGGATTTTGTTTTTCCTCTTGTATGTTTGCCGCATACGTGCGATAGCGTCTACCTCAAAGCACGTATATTGGTTGAAGTGTTTATGCTAATAAACGTCTGATGTATTTGCACTGCTGTCTTAATGACTCTGTGTGTTTACTTTATACACTGATTCTCTGTTACATTTATTGCAGCTAATGAGCGTGGCTGTGTTCCAAATCACACTAATAGTATGTACAACGCTGATGATGAAGTACATACTTTTGAATATGTCATAAGACAATGAACCAGTCTCCCTCAACAAATGCAAGCATAATGCAGCTAATCCAAGTCATTTAACCTGTAGCTTTATATATTTTAAGTCAGCACTAAAGCAGCTTCCACTTTGCAACCATAATCTCACATTTCAGATACAAAACAGGGCGCTCAAAGAGAAAGAATCAGTCAAAACAAAGCAATTATACCACAACTTCCTCTTTTAGGGCACAAAGACAGAATGCACTCTTTAAAAATGTACCAGAAAAACTACACAATCTGTTTATCTTTAACATACTATGGTTTGAGATGCACTAACTCTTACTTCACATAACGGATAGTAGGTCAACTGGCTAGGGCTATATGCTATATGGCCTAAAATATGATGAAAAAGTGGGCATCACGTGTGTTTTGACAAAACTGTGCCATTTATTCACACAGAGACATATAGTACATTCAGACTTATTAGAGACATGCACTGACTGGCTATTGTCGCGTTTATTTCTGATAGCCTTAGATTAGTCCACATCGAGTAACAAAGTCCAGAGCTTATCATTGTTAAACATTATTATATCAAGACTGCAACAAAATGTATCACCCAGCTCTAATGCATCACATGCACTGCAAAAAAGTATCTTTGTCCTGAAAAAGAGAGAAAGAGACGTGTAGGAAAACCCCTTCTGTGTATTACACGGCATTGCCGGCCTATGGGCGGATTGAATCTCTGATTTGCAAGACTAAAACAGAGGCCTGATTGTGTCTGTGTCTAGGCCGCAATGTTCTTCCTGTGAGCAACAAGGACAGGAGATCTGCCTTCCTTCCTTTTCGCTCTGGCACATGGCGATGAGTCATTGTTTACAGTCTTTGCAGATCTGCTGCCCTCAAAGCAACGTTCCTGACAGGACTTTTCCATTCACTCAGAATCCACGCATGTCGAAGCCTGACACTGTGAAGCCCAACAAACCCATTTTTTTTACGATCTAAGGTTAAACATGTTGCCATGAAATCAAAGCTAGTTGTCCAAAAACACGGTCTCTCACACGCACATAAGCTGTTGCATCTCACCAGAAGTCTAACGTAAGGCATCTGTAGACCGTTTCAAACATTTGCACTCTGTGCAACAGTTACATTGAGAATACAAGCCAGTTTTGATGTCTGAAAGGCATTGATACACCATTAAATCCCACAGATTCTGTCGTACATGCTGGAATCATTTCTCTTGAATTAGAGCTTTGTTTACCAGCTATAGTGAACAAAAACCTTTAGCTACCACCCAGCACTTTTTACAGCCTGTATTTATGCTATTTAGGAGTCCTGCGTGTGTTTGATTTTGGCTGTATTTTTGACTCTGAGTTAAGAAATATTTGAACTATTAAGTACTGAATCTTTTTGTTGTTGTTGTTTTCCCTCAAACACAAGGGATATAAATGCTTCACAGTTTTTGCAATAGTTAATTAAAAATATATATTTGGAACTTTTTTTCTAAACACATAATATGGAAAAGCTGCTTTATTCAAAAATAGTTTAAAATTACTTTTTGAACATGGGATTTTTATATTTAATTTTTTAAATTTTATTTTATTTTGCTATTTTTTCCAATTACAAACACAATCAAAATTGAGCTTTATTTATTTGATAATATTATCATATTTTGCATGAAATACCTTGTGGAAATAGTTTTTTTTTTTATATCATTTTTATTTATTTTTTTTTTTTTTTTACTCAAAGTATTTATTTTATATGTTTTTTTTATATTTTGCATTAAAATACCTTTTGGAAATGGGGATATATGGTGTTATATGGGATAGAAATGCTGCTTTATTCAGAAATTGTTTTTATGGCATTTAGATTTTTTTTTTTTTTATTTATTTTTTTTTTTATAAATGACCTTTTAAATATGGGAATGTTTTTTGTTTGTGTTTTGACAATGAGAGTTTTGTTTTCTTGAACACATGGTTCTTTATTCAGAAATAGCTTTATTAATATTTAGATTTTATTATATTTTAGGTTATGTGACCCTGGACCACAAAACAAGTCATTGCGGTACATTTTTGTGAAATTGAGATTTTTACATCTTCTGAAAGCTGATTAAACTTTCAAAGTTTCCACTGATGTATGGTTTGTTAGAATAAGACAACATTTGGCCGGGATGCAACTTTTTTAAAATCTGGAATGAGGGTGCCAAAAAAAAAAAAAATCTAAATACTAAGAAAAAAATTACCTTTAAAGTTGTCCAAATGAAGTTCTTAGCAATGCATATTACTAATCAAAAATTAAGTTTTGATACATATTTACGGTAGGAAATGTACGAAATATTTTCATAGAACATGATCTTTACTTAACATCCTAACAATTTGTGGCATAATTTTGATGTATGAAATGTATTTTTGGCTATTTCTACAAATATAGCCGTGCTACTTAAGACGGTTAAGTTTTGTGGTCCAGGGTCACATATTCTAAATTATATCTAGAACATGGAAACAAAGCTAACTTCTGATGGATAAAATCAAGTATGTTCCTACTTTTTTTGTCATGGCATATTTTCGCTCTGAATTGTCACATTATAGAAGTAAAATGGCTTACGAAGGCAGTTTCATGACAAACAAAGAAATCTGCCCACAACTGACACACTGTAGCGCTGTCAAAGAGTTTTAGTTGCATACTAAACCAAAGATAAAAAGACGCCCTGCCCAACATCCCCCTTCCCTAGCGACACCTTCAATTTCTGCGGCAGCTGTGACTGTCCCATTCTGTTGATATTAAAAAGCTTATGTGCTGCTGGTTTTTCCAGTAAATTAGAGAAAACAAAATCTCCTGATTAGTCAATTAAGTTCCACATTAGTCTGGGACTTAATTAAAAGATAGGGCAGCCTCTTTAAGGATATGCTACGATGTGTACGGAATGTTTAAACAGGAGATTGAACAAATGGAGCTTGTTAAAACTCGCTGTGAGTCACTTGACATCTTACACGACTGCAACTAGGGCTTCACAAATAGAATGTCAGGCTGCGGCGCTCCACAGATCTTGCTATGCTAATCTGGGACGGGGCGAGAGAAAGTGCTACGCAACACCAGCTGGCACAACAGGATGTAAACACTCACAAAATCCAAGCTAAGCGGTCCAAAGAGCTGATGCAAACACGCTCATGCACGGTCAGACGCGTAGGTAACCCTGCTTAGATTGCATTTTGGAAAATGGAGGATACCTGAAGGGACAATACAGAGAAGAAAAATCATAAATGAGATCGCTTTAAAAATTCATCTTTTTTTCTCATAGACAGCAATGGAGAGCAAATGGTAAGTTTTGTCTCTCAAAGTTCCTGTTTCTCAGATGTTTCTCCTCTCACCAATGTATCAAATTGTGCTGACAAGTAAATCAAAAGTCAACGATCTCAATTTAAACTCAAATATCTTCAAAATAAATGCTATAGGCATTCACTCCTTACTGTATGTTAATAACTGTCTCATATATTTCTGTTTTAATATTTTTAGGAGAAACATCTGAGGAGACTTACAGTAACAAAGTCTCAATTTGCTCTTTATTTACTCTTAGTGCTTTCTAGGAGAAATAAGTAACATTAAAGTTGTTGCTGCAAAGAAAACGGACAACTTTGGTAGTTTGGAGCTACACACTGCCGTTCATAAGTGTGGGATCAGCAAAAAAAAATTTTGTTTTAAAAAGTGCTCAAAGTTCCATTTATTTGATTTAAAATACAGAAAAACAGTAATATTATGAAATATTATTGCAATTTAAAATAACGGTTTTCTATTTTAATATAATTTAAAATATAATTAATTTCTGTGATGCAAAACAGAACTTTCCTCAGCCATTACTTCGGTGTCACACAATCCTTTAGAAATAATTCTAATATGCTGATTTATTATCAATGTTGGAAACAGTTGTGCTGACTATTTATGTATGTATGTATGTATGTATTTATTTATTTATATATTTATATATTTATTTATTTATTGGAACCATGATGCTTTTTCAGGATCCTCTGATGAACGTTTATTCAAAACAGAAATCTTTTCTAACAATGTAAGTCTTTACTATGCCCTTTTATCAATTTAACACATCCTTGCTGAACAAAAGTATTAATTTCTTTCAAACACGGAAAGAAAGAAAAAAAATTACTGACCCCAAACTTTGAACTTTGTATTGTATATTGTTACAAAAGGTTTCCATTTAAAATAAATACTGTTCTTTTTAAAGTTTTATTCAAAGAATCTTTCAAAAAATTATCACAGGTTCCAATTATTTAAAATTATTAAGCAGCACAACTGCTTCCAACATTGATAATTAATCTGCATACTATAATCATTTCTAAAGGATCATGTGACACTGAAGACTGGAGTAATGACACTGAAAATTCAGCTTTATATCACAGGAATAAATTCTGTTTTAAAGTATATTAAAATAGAAAAACAATATTTTAAATTGCAGTATTTTTCATAATAATTAATCATATATTAATAATTTTAATCAAATAAACATAACATTGGTGAGCAGAAAATACTTCTTTAAAAACATTAAAATTCCTACTGATCCCAAACTTTTGAACGGCAGTGTATAAAACAGCAATCTGTAAGCAATAACACTTGAGCTTTTAATTCCTACCATAGGTTAATAATTACATAATTATATTGCTTTAAAAGCAACCTCAGGAGAAATATCTAAGACAAAGTTGATATTAAAACATAACTAAAATCCTATGACAAAGCAACCTCTGAATAATAAAACTTCCCTCTGGGTAGATGTATAACTGCTCATTGACTTCCTCAGTAGTTGCGAAAATAATAATAGTGATCAGGTATATCGCATCATTTTCAGGAAATGGCGACTGTAAATTCACAGAAGACAGTCCAGACACGGCGCTAGCGAATTCATATCCGTAATTTAAGAGATGAGAAAAAGGCGGATATTTCCTTTTGAGGCGGAATAAATTATGCATCATTTCATTCCAAAGAGAGGTAATATTATACTGGCTTTGTCTGTCCTACTTCATAAATCCTGAGCTTTAAAACACTCGCGAATGCACGCACACCAACACGATCCCTTTCACGCCAACACACACACAAAAGACACGATTTTTGCCAGTGCCCTGAGATTTAGGAGCCGGTACACTAAAACATCACAGTTCACTGGCTGTGTTGCCGTCTCAGCGTCACATTCTATCCAGAACAATGCGACAGCTGACAGCTTGCACAGAGATTCATCCCGCTAAGCGGAATTATTTCTGCCACGTGCTAATTTATTAACAACCTGTGCATGCTCTAATGTAGTAAATTTGCATATACATTTTTAACCTGGAAGCCAGATCATGAATATTCCTCAGGCAGTGAGAGAGTATTTCTCTTTGTTAGTCACTTTTGATTCTTAGAAGAAGGGACTGAGATGAGAAAGAGAAGCCACAATCGCTCCAGTCTTCCACGAGGCACGTATTCTTCCAGGGTCCTTCCTTAACCCCTTGCTCAGAACGCAGCAGAATCAGACATTAAACCTTTTATGTTGCAATTTACCGCATCCACATGCGTTTGACCTGAAATAACGTAATAATGCAGGAATATATCATATTTAGCAATGCAGAAGCGCAGTGGAATGTGGAAGGAGATGAATGAATGAACAAGTCCAAGAAGTTGGGGTGGCGAATCTCCATGAAAGACCACAGGACGTGCAGCTTTTACGAGGGTGGTGTCAGGACACAAGTGGTTATCCCAGCGAGAGCAGGCTGCAGGTGCGCGTTTCACACACCTGTGAAGTTATCCCTGTATTCCCTTGCGTCGCCCAGCGATGCAACCCCATCAGATGCAGGAACAAACACTACGCCACTGTGGCAATGCAACAAATCGTACCTGTCAGCCTGACAGGTTGCCTCTGTATGGTGAATAAACAAGTAAAACAGAGACATAAACAGGTGTAGCTATTGTCTGAGGAGCTTGACAAACAAATCAAGAGCATCTGCAATGGTGTAATTACAGAGGAAAACTGATTTAATCTTTTCTAACGTTGTTCTGACTGATGATCTCTGGTGCAACCAAGGAAAGAAAGAAAAAAAAAAAAAAAAAAAGATAATTTTTGGTGCTTTGGGTGGTAGATTTTTTTTGTTTGTGTACCGTTGAGCTGATCATTATGATCTATCTATCATTTGGGATCAGTAAGATTTTTTTAATGTTTTCTTTTTTTAAGTAAGTTTCTGATGCTCATCAAGGGTGCATTTATCTATTAACAAAAAAATGAAAAAACACAGTAAAATTGTGAAAGTTTATTGCAATTTAAAATAATATTTTTCTATTTTAACATACTTTAAAATATAATTTGTACCTGTGATGAAAAGCTGAATTTTCATCTGAAATTATTCCAATTTTGAGTGTCACATGATCCATTAGAAATTATTCTAATATGCTGATTTATTATCAATGTTGGATCCAGTTGTGATGCTTTCTATTATTTGGAACCCGTGATTCTTTTTTTAGGATTCTTTGATGAATAAAAAGTTAAAATGAACAGCATTTATTCAAAATAGAAAATCTTTTGTAACAATATACACTTCTGTTCAAAATTTTGGGATCAGTATTTTTTATTTATTTTTTTTTAAGAAACTAACACTTTAAAATTGATACAAAGACTTTGTAATGTAGTAATGATGATGAAAATTCAGCTTTGCATCACATGAATAAATTCTATTTTAAAGTACATTATAATAATATTTTACAATATTACAGTGACTGTATTTTTGATCAAGTAAATCCAGACTTGATGAGCAGAAACAGTTCTCTAAAAAGCAACAAAAGTCTTACTGATCTCAAACTTTTTGGCAATGTGTACAGACAGACATATTTTGGAAAATATATTTAATATGTATAACATTTTTGGAAATATGGCCTAGGACGTGGGCATAGATAACTGCATATGATAAACTAAAATTGAGTAACCTTGTGTGACGTATATGTATATGTAATGCAATGTATATAAAATAGATATCTATTACAGAAATTACAACCTTGGAGGAAGTTGTCACGAAAATAAATGTCAGATAGCAAAAATCATACTGACAGAAATCATAATAATGATCCTAAAATAGGCTTCATTTCCTTTAAACCAAATATACATTACTTAATTTCTCAGCTGATTTGAGGGTAAAATATGGGTTCTGTGATATTCATACTTGCACACCCTATCATAATGTTTTGATGTCGGTGCAAAGACAGCATCAGATCTTCACACTGATTTGAGTAAATATGCTAGCCAGATTTGACAAGCCACTGACTTCACCACAAGATATCAGACTGAAAAAACAAAATGATTAAAGTGTTTATCTTTTATAAACCATGCATTCCACTGCTGATTGACAAAACCATAAATAGCAAAATGTGCTGCACGTTCAGATGCGTATTTAAAGGGCAGAAGAAAACTGATATCATGTTTTTTTTCCTCTCTCTCTTTACATAATTACTGTCAAATCTAGTGTGTGGATTGCGATACACAAGCTCAAAGCGTTACGGCAAACAAAACTGCCAATCATTGAGAATGACTACAGGCTATTGAGGCCTTTCATTTAAGTGATGTTAAGAGCAAATAATCAACCGCCCTGCTTTGGTACGCACAACACATCCATATCAAAGAATGACAAGTAGCAAAGGTGACAACCAATTTATAGCTCAAGGACTGCGAACAAGCAAATAAACAGGCATTTCCGAACCACATGTCCAATTCAATTTGTCTCTCCCATGGTTGAATGCATTTAGGGGGCGCAGAAAAAAAAAAAAAAAAAAAAAAAAAAAAAAAGTTGAAGGTGCAGAACTTTAATGTCCTGCTAATAGACTAGACAAGCCTTCACAGCCAACTCTTGATAAGCAGCTGGGAAAGTGCATATGAAAAGTTAAGACATATGTTCAAAATACGTCTCAATGTGTCTCTTTCATTTTAAAACCCAAAGCCGGTGTTGTCAGCGCTCGACTTCAAAAAGGCGAACCGTAGAAACTTTGAACCGCTCCGTGCCCCGTCTGTGGCTGTGGGCTTGTTTTCCTGATCTCGCTAACTACCGCTTGCTGTCGTTACATTGCTGTTGCTTCGCCTGCAGGTAAAGAGAGATTAAACAGCATGCGGTGCCCTTGTAAAGCAGCAAAGGTTTTATGGAGGGGGTCTTTAAATATTTAAGGTGTGAGTACAATGAGGCAGAGCTGAAATACAAAATACAAACCTGAGAATCATTTACATTTCATTCGCCGTGTCTATTTTACACTTAATTCAATTTTTAGGAACAAAATTCTAAAAAGGAAGATAAATGCACAGTATGACAAGCTGTTTGTCGTGAGGTGATTGTCACAGGTTAGAAACAGAAGCTATTTTTCCTAATTCCCAAAAATAACGCACAAAAGAATTCACATAAAACATCTTGTGCTATACAAAAGTTTGTCACGCTATCATTTTTTGCCTGTGAGCAAATAACTAGAAATACAAGAAAACACAAATATTGAATGCAAAACATCCCCGGCCCTTGTCACAGTCAATTAGGCTGGCTAGGTAATGAGGCCATTTGCATTGTAAAGCATCCCCCATGTGTGAGGGTTTTAATGGGGACAAGACCTGAGGAGATTAATTGAGAGTGACATTTCTTGAACTCTATTTTTCCCCCTTCCATGTCCTCCACGTCTTGCCGTCGCTTACCTGACTGACAGATCTCCCTTTCAAACTCTAATATCTGAAAGACTGTCCACTCAAACCCCTCATTGACTCTGATGTTTAAAAAGGGCAGGATGGTACATTATGCATATGGCGACGAACAAAAGCACTTGACTTCAAGAAAAGGAATGGGTTTGGTTCACAAGGAAACATTTTTGAAATGAACTGATGAGTTATTTTATAATAATTTTACTCAAATAGATTGGATAACACTTATTAGACATTATCTAAGAAATATTTCGGAACAAAAAATTATGCATTATGCATTATGCATTGCAAATGATGTTGGTATATACCTCATGTTGGGTTCTGGAGAGGATTTTGGTTTTCCCAAATATAATGTTAATGTTATTATAGTGGACTATAACTTAACGACTTTGCTCATACAAGGTATAACAACTTCCAAAAAAAAAAAAAAAAGATCTTTTTTTTTTTTTTTAGTTTTGGGAATTTTTTCCCCCTACCTTGTTACACTTGTGTCCAGTTTCTCATTGTTCTTACCCAAATATTCATTTCTTTTATCAACTTGCTTTCTTTCAACAGGTTTTGTACTTCTTTTTGGAAATTCAGTTCGGTTGTAGGTCTCGTTGATCATTGATCATTTTTTTCCCCACTCAAAAACATAACCTCAGATCAAGCTCAAAGGTGCATAAGCTCAGATCAACCAGGCCTATGAATAATAAAATAAATAAATAAATAAATAAATGAAAGGTAATTGCGACTTCTCACAATTCTGACTTTTATTCTCGCAACTGCAAGTTTACATCTCACAATTGCGAATTATGAAGTCAAAATTGTGAGATTTAAATTGTGAGTCTTTTTTCCCAGAATTGCATGATATAAACTTGCAAAGTGTCTCTTTAATCCTTCTTTATTCCCAGAGTTTTTATAGCTCGCACTTCTGAGAAAAACAGTTATAACTGCATGTTATGAACTCGAAATTGTGATTTAAAAAAAAAAAAAAAAAAAAAAACAAAGTCTGAATTGCGAGGTACAAACAATTCTGAGAAAAAAAGTTTATCACGCAAATCTGACGTTTTTCTTGCAATTGGAAGTTTACATCTCGCAATTCTGAGTTTTTTTTCAGAATTTCAAGATATATCGTCAGAATTGAGTGATATAAATTGATATATGCAATTGATAGAAATATGCAATTACAAAATATAAAATTGCAATTTCTCAGAATTGTGTGATATAAACTCACAATTGACAGAAAAAAAAAAAATCTGATATAAACTTACAATTCTGAAAAAACATCAGTCTTTTTTCCCCCTCAGAGAATCTGTAACTTGCAGTTGCGAGTTTATAGCTCAAAATTCTGAGAAAAATCAGAATTGCAAGCTATAACCCTTAAACTAAATTGTGAGACATAAACAATACTGAGAAATAAAAAAGAACTCCAAGTTTATATCTCACAATTCTGTGGAAATGTCAGATTTGCAAGACACAAACACAATTGCAGGAAGAAAAGTCAGAATTGTGAGATAAAAGTTGCAGTTACCTTTTTTATTTTTTAATCAGTTGCTCAAAAAAAAAAAAAAAAAAAAAAAAAAAAGAAAAGAAATACAAAACATTTTCGAATTTTAAAGAAAACAAGTTGACAAAAAGATTGGATCTGAGATTTGGTTATAATACAGTATAATGAGAGTTTTACAAGAAATTTTTAAAAAGCTGGCTTTGATTAAGAACACTAAATTAGGTAAATGATTGTCAGCACACCATTAAAGTTAGCCTATTATATAACAAAAAAAAAAAAATCTAATTCACAAAGCACCTCTGAATGTTAACAATTTAACTGTACAGAAAATATAACCTTTGAAGGCCACAAATCCATGTACTTGTACATATTTCAGAAGAATGAGGGATTGCTTTGGATCTACAGTGGATCTAAAGCAGCCATAATGTTGGGTTATATGCTGGTAGTCATCATCTCCAAGTTCTTTATCATTCAATATCACTTGCACAAATCAAACTGCATATTTGCGTGTCCCCTTATGATGCAAGAACGGTGCAACCACAACTCTGAATATGCAATTTTAGAGCACTACAAAAGGTGTCGGGCAACAGCAGATAGTCATTTCCGCCATACGGGGTGGGGGTGGTGGTCACGGGTCTCTAATGACTTATTTAATATTGTAAGAGAAATGACCCTGGTACCAAGGAACGCTATGTCTCTTCAGGCTGAAAACAGAAACAATGGAGCCACCTTAATTGTGACATTACAAGCAGTGGCACAGAGAGGAACAGAGGGGGTTTGATTAAAAGGAGAAGAGGTGGGTGACTTTGTGAAAAGGTCACTGCACACTTACCTGGACTTCTCAACTCCCCCTCTTTCTGAATATGAAAAAAGTGGAAGAATATGGAGAAAAAAAGAACAAAAAAAAAAAAAAAAAAAAAAAAAACTCTCCCATGTGATTAGAGACGACTTCCAATATTTTCAGCAATGCCATTAGTGAAATAAGATGGTAATTTTCTGGCAGGCGGTATCTGGGCAGAAAATGACAGAAGAAAGTGAGGGGGGTGGCAGCAGGTTGTCGGTGGGAACATAAGGCAGCACAGGTGGGGTTGTGTCGAGGTTAATTGAGAGGTTAACAGGCACAAAGGTTTGTCAAAGGTCAGGGAAGACCACCAGCCAGTGGGAAAGGCTCTGGTTTCTCCTGACTTATGCAATGCGGGAGGCCATGTTCCTGATGAAGCGGCACAATCCCTATTTTTTTAGTAAATGAGTTTTATTAAAAGGTAGATTTTAGTCATTAGAAGCCAAGGTGGCTAATAGGCAATATAATACAATGTTGAATAGATACACTACTGTATAATATATATATATATATATATATATATATATATATATATATATATATATATATATATAACAAATGGTAGAAAACGGAAAATACTCAACATTTTTTACATTAAAGGACTAGTTCACCCCAGAAAATAATGTTGAAAAAAAAATGCATTCAACTGTAATGCATTCTCATTAAAGCTTTAAAATTAACCAAAAAATATTTACAAATAAAATATACGCATTGCAAAGGATGTTACGTATATTACAGTACGTAATAGACAAAAAAGGAAACAATTCTGTTAATTGTCAAAGAGGCAAAATCATGTCTTCTCAAACTGTCATCAACCAGCTTCAAAACACCTCAGCCAATTTAATAGACTGTACAACTCCTCTAACCTTTAATTCAGCGTGACGTACCATCCTGAATCTATCACAAACCTTTAAAATCTCTCTGGAGACATTACAATTTGATACGCTGACTACGATGCTAACGATATACATTATATCCATCTCTGAACCTTGCACAGGTGAGTCAATTACCGCATGCCTGAATGCGATGGGAAACAGCCCAGCTGCACTGATGCATGACATGCACCTGATAAACATTCAGACCACGGGCGGCTTCCTGAAAAAAAGCGTGTAGCCGTTTTTCAGCGAATAATCACACAATTCTGCACCACAAGCAGACATCTTAGTGTCCAGTTTAACATTTTTATTTTTAGAAAATTGTTGATGGTCCATTAACAAAACAACGCTTGGTACATACTGAAAACATTTTAAAAGGGAATCGAGGACAAAGAGGAAACATCAAAATGGGCTAATACAGTATGAATACAGATACAAAAGGCTAAGCTCTATTCACATTCTTTTTAACAAGGAAAAAAAAAAAAAAAAAAGTATGGCACCTGAATTTTTATATGTGGGGGTTAGACAAGCAATAGACTAACACTTTTGTCTGGTCGTCTGAAATACCAATTAGCTACAAATGAGCATTAGAAGACATTTGTGTTGCAATTAAATTTAAATAATTGCCTATTTTCATTTTTATCTTAATGGTTTTTTAATTAAATAGTTGTTTTGCTCTGAGAAAGGGAGATTTTACATCAATGTATATACTTATGTGCATTTTTCAAGCTCTCTGCAATATATATATATATATATATATAATTTATTTTGAAATTAAAATCTCAAGAATATGACATGAGTTTAGTTTTCTTACTATTAAAATGCATTTCATTCATTTGAAAAGCCTTTCCAGTAACACCAAACTATTATAGTATCTTAAGTCAGCTATACTTTTCAGTGTCAAAGAGCCAGTCTACGTCAGTTTGGTTGAAAATGAAATCTAGTCAAAAGATACTCAAGAACTAGTCTGAATCTGGAGAGGTAAAGTCTGTAGAGGTAAAGTTGTTTGTTTTGAACTGGGTTCAGTTGAATGTTTCAGGTCAGTTCAGTCACACTGTGTTCTGAAGCTCAGTTTGGCAAGTCTGTCGTAAGCAGTTTTGACGAGATGAGTCAGACGAATCACAAACGCACGGCGTACCGAAGGCATTACGCACTATGAACAAAAAACCAACTGTGTTAACGTTACGATGCTAACATTAGCTTACATAATGCCGACAAATGCCAGCTTTGTACAATTCACAAGAAGGCCTCAGGCAATGCAATCTGAACTACATGTATGATTTAACAGTAAAGGAAAATAACACTTTGCAATAGTGTATTCAGTATTCACTTAAGTACTAAAGCAAAAAAGGTGCTTTGAAAGTGTATCTTGAGCAGAGGCTTATTAAAGAAAAACAAAAAGTCAAGTAGTTACTAAAAAAAAATCTTGCCTAAAGTGGATTTCGGTGTGTCCAGTTCATTTGTGTCTTTAAAGCGTCAGCAAGCTAACTACTAATGTCATTTCAAGAACTTAGGGACATTTAATTAAACGAGCTACAGTAGACGCAGTTTAAATAAAGACTTCCAAAATTGGCTATCATTTAAACAGCCCTCTCTGTTTTTCAGAAACAGTTCAAAATAAGAATCCCACTTAACACCCACAAAGGCTTGACCTCTGACAGTGTGAAAGCGCCGTGTTTCCACTCAAATTACAGTGATGTGCAGAGCGACCTCAAGTTGTGTGACGTCTACCGTTTTAATTTCAACATCTGCAAGTTTTTAAAATGATAAAGTGTGAAGTGTCTTTAAAAACAAAAACAAAGGAAATATGTTAAAAACCTCTGAGAAGAGATGTAAAAACAGTAAATAGAACAAGCTCTGATACAGTAAAGCATTGAATATAAAGCACTGAATATCTATATGTCTTTATGCACTTTTTTAGTCTACAAGGATATGTGAAGTATGTAATGTATTTTAGTCCTTTCGTATGACCTTTATGGTCAATCTTAAGCTCAGGAACAGATTTTTCACACCTGTGAAAAGAACACACTCCGTAGCTCTCACTCACACACACACTCACAGACACACACAGTCTCTCTCGCTCAGCATCTGTCCTGGCTGTGGCCTGCATGTATCAGGGCTTTTATGTTGGGAAACAGATTCCACAGCACTCCATGCAGATCTCCAGGCAGTCCGAGGACTCACAGCACGCATCCATAATGCCACAGTCCATGTCACAGGGGCAGTTGCAGTCGTCTCCCAGGTCGTCTGCGCAGCAGCAGCAGCAACAGGCTTCTGAAGTGCAGGTGCCGCACGACGCCTGAGCCACCACCATATTGCACAGTGTGAGAAATTCACAAAACAGGCAGGCCAGGATGCAGTGGACACAGCAGTCTGCTCTCAGAGCATCGCAGTGGGCAGAACAAAACAAAAACATTGAATAAACAATTATTTTTTGAAGCATTTAAAGCAGTGTCATTTTTTACATTCCGTGTGATGATTTTTACCATTTTGTCAGTTGTGCAAAAACGACGCACTTCACCTTTAAGATCAAATTACCAAAATTAGTCTTAAAATTTATTTAAAAACAAAATTTTATTTAGGTTTTGGCTTACAAAAAAGCTTTCTACAGTATATGTGTCGTGTGTGTGTGTGTGTGTAGGAGGTGAAGACGGCGGTTCAGCAGCGGTGAGAGCAAAAGAGGAATCAGAGAAATTCAAAAGGAACAAATTCCACTTTTGGGTTGATTAGTAGCTTTGTGAATAATGGGGTTATTATCATGCAAAAGCACAGGGTTGGTCACGTAAAGCTGATTAACAGCGTCCAACATTTTCGCCAGCAAATTGGTGCGTTAATGCTGCCGTTTCTCTCATCTCTGATTAACATTTAACCTTCCTCTCGCAGGGCCGCCACATCCGATGCCAAATTACTGTTGTTTAAGATGACATGGATACACAGTTTTGCAGGGGCGCTGGCCGATCATCTGTTGGGAAATTTAGTAGAAAATACTAAAATAAAAAAAAGAAAAAAAAAAAAAGAAATGCATTTACTTAGAGTAACCAAAAAGCTAAATAGCCTTCTTGAGAATATATATTTTAATTTTTAAATTACTATGTGTCCATCTGATGTGATCCTAAAAAATTAAATAAATAAATATTTGCATTACAAAATTAAAAGTATCTGTTTGTATCATAAATAAATAAATAGATATATATACAAAAATCAGCTGTAAATTGACTACTGTGGTATGTTTTATTTAAAAAAAAAAAAAAAAAAAGTCTTTCAGCCTTTTTACTGTTTTCATGTATAAATTAATGATACCTGCTATTGCTGTGTAATTAACTGTGTAATTTACTAGCATTTCCTGCACTCTTAAAAATAAAAGTTCTTTTTCGGCATCAATGGTTTCATGAAGAACCTTGAACATCTACGGAACCTTTCAAATGGGTCAAAAGGTTCTTTATGGTGGGAAAAAGGTTCTTTAGATTTTTTAAAATGTTCTTCAAAGTGGTTCTTTTAAGAAGTTTCACTGAGGAACCAAAAATGGTTCTTCTATGGCATTACCAATAAACACCTCTGTAGAGCATTTATTTTTAAGAGAGTGTTTGAAAATTGTTTCTACATTTTTTTCAGTGTAGATAACTGACTTATCAAGAGCTAAATCCTTACATCTCTTAGTAGAGTGCTGACAAAATGATAAATACTCATATTTAATTTACAAATCACACTGCAGTGTGGTAATATTGACAGGACACACAAAGTTAACGTACATTACATAAAGCAAAACGGCAATGTGAAAGGAGCACTAGGATTACAGCTTCAATAAGCAGCGAGACGCACACATTGCGTTTCCGCATAAACAGTGCCGTAGAGAATAACAGCGATCCCCTACCAGCCCGGACGTGCCGCTCGGACCTCTAATCAACTGTAGAACCCAAACCGCGGTGCATTGGAGAAATCACAGCGATGTGGTGTGTATCGTTATCAGTCTAAAAACCTGAATTTGCATGGCTTTCATCAGTCCGTGGTGAGCTGTCAGAGCGATCGCTGGGTTTGATTGGGCTCTGGTGAGGAGGGGGGAGAGAGCGAGAGAGAGCAAGGACGGGGCCTGAAGACCACTGGATGTTCATGTTTGTTTGATCAAAGTGATTTTTTTGTAGGCGGTGGAGCTGACCAGCGGTGGTGCTGTGCAGCCTGGACAGTGTTTGAACATGAAACAAGTTTGCATGCAGACCCACCAAAGGCTTAAAACACCAGCTTTCTGAAAGGTCAAACAAGCGTACTTTTAGATTTTGTCCGTGTCGACTTATATGACGGCTACGTCAACTGTTTACTGTGTAGTACTTGTATACGATACATATTAAACAAAAATGGCATGCGTATTATTTGTTTAGCAACTATTCAATAGTGATTCGATTTGCACCATCCAATATTTTTAAAGAATATTTTAAATAAGTTATAATTTTTGTTTTTTTTAAGTTAAAGTTTTAGCAATTTTGTCATGCTTTGGTCATTTTGTTTTTTTATGCCTATAGTTTTTAATTTAATTTATTTCATTTTTAGTTTTAGCTATTTTAGTAAATAATTTGATTAGCACCATCCCAGTGTTATTTTAGTATGAGATACTACTCTAATTTTTATTCAAATTTGTTTTTTTGTGTATATTTTAAGTTAAAGTTTTAGTAATTTTGTTGTGCTTTTGTCAGTTATTTTTTGTCTATAGTTTTTAAATTTATTTCATTTTTAGTTATTTCAGTAGATTCGATTTGCACCATCCCAGTGTTATTTTAGTATGAGCTACTATTCCAGTTTTTATTAATATTTTGAGTTAGTTTTTATATTTTTTGTTTTAATTTTAAGTTAAAGTTTTAGCAATTTTGTCGTGATTTTGTCATTTTTATTTTTTAATGTCTACAATTTTTATTAATTTTAGTTATTTTAATAAATTAAGTTAGACTATTAGTTTTATTTAAATTTTAATTCATCTCAAGTAATGAAAACATTTTTATTGTTTTGGTTTTAGTTAACTATAATAACTCTGTGCCATCCTATTAAACAAGTATGAAAAATTACACGTGTCCACATCGATTCTTTCGCTCTATTTTTCTTGTTCTTTTTTTAACTAACAATTTCTTTCTAGAAACGGATTTAAAAGCTACAGTACATAATGAATTCCCTTGGATGTATAATTTATCAGCACCGATTAGTGTGAATCTTAAGGAATGAGAGTCTGTGTAATGTACACAGGAGACGGGCTGCCTTATCTCAGCTGCAAAACCGACACCGGCCCAATGAGAGGGTTCATGTTTAATGTCAGCCCGAGCGGAGGATGCCCAGATTCCACCAGGCCAAAAACAGCCCCAGCGCCTCGGAGGAAATAGTTCAAGACATCTGGAAAACTCCAAAGGCTAACATCAAAAAGAAAGGCAGAGTGACATAAAACAAGCTGGAAGAGTCGCAGACTGGAGAGCGGTGCGGGAACGTTCAAATGAAGAGACTGACTGGCGCATGGGTCGTACATGGCGGCTTTAGAGACCAAATGAGAGGGGGATAAAATAAAATAAAAAAGCAGTTAATTTGCAGTCAATACAGAAGTGAGCGCAGTCAACTTTTTGAAAGAGCGATCCGGATACGCTGGGGAAGCAGCAAAGATGGGAAAAACATGGCATTACGATGCGCCGCTAATGACCGCGCTAGCTTTCTGCGTACATCCCGCAGCCTTAATTGAATTTGTCAGAGGGATTTTAGACGACTGTGTGCTTACAACACAACACAATCACAAACACGCCATCACTCAAGGTCCTAACCCACCCGCAACGGAACAAAAGATCTCTCAATTAGTTGATTTTCTGCTGGGGTTGCTGTTATCGCAGCCGGCGACGGCAGCCAAGAACACGAGAAATCGCAATCCCCTGAGCAGAGATCTTGTAAAGCTTTATTCTTCAGCTTCCCAGGCTGTTTAGAGGCTAATTTCACAGGCAAACAGATTATGGTAATCCGTGTAAACATTAAAACACAACAGCTTGCTGTTTTCCAGGGGGAAATTACTACTTGAGAGAGAACATATTGATTCAAAACACAGTTCTACAAATAACGCACGCACGCACGTGAGTTGTAATGAGACAGACTTATTGAACTGTTCACCCACCCCCCCTCCAATTAAGATGTGAAAACTATGACGCCTTTTAAGATACACATTTCTGTTGAATCCGTGGGGAGATGATAGCGTTTGTTACACGCACCTCGCACTAGGCTTCTACTCGTGAAACATGAGTGATATATCCGTTTTAAAACTTTCCGGTCTTGGGAAATGTTCAGATACTTTCCTGCCTGTTCACACACAGGATCAAGTGTTTACTTTTGTGCAAATAAATCCTAATTAATAAAAATTATATGACTCAAGTTACACGCAACACTGTATTATTCAAATTCAAATTATTTTTATACATTTAGATAATGTACTGTCCTATAAATATAGCACAAGAATGTCTTCTCTTACTAAAACCAACTACTGTAGCAACAGCAAACAACAACAACATACTATGCATAGAGCATATAATTATGGTTAGTGGCTATGAACCAAAGGCTATACTACCAGCTTTTTTTTATGTTTTTTTAAATTTTTTTATTTAGTCTCTTCTGCTCACCAAGCCTGTAATTATTCAGCAAAAATTTTGAAAAAGTTTCACAATTTAAAATAACTGTTTTCTATCTGAATATATTTTAAAATGTAATTTATTCCTGTGATCAAAGCTACATTTTCAGCATCATTACTCTAGTCTTCAGTGTCACATGATCCTTCAGAAATCATTCTAATATGCTGATTTGCTGTTCGAGAAATATTTTTTCTTATTGTTATTATTAATAATATTTAAAACAGTTAAGTACATTTTTAGGACTCTTTGATGAATAGAAAGATCCAAAGATCAGCATTTATCTGAAATAAAAAGCTTTTGTAACATTATACACTACATCATTTAAAAGCTTGGAATCAACATAAGAAAAGAAATTATAGAAATTGTTACTTTTATTTAGCAAGGATGGATTAAATTGATCAAAAAATTGTTGATAAAGACATTTGATAATGTTACAAAAGATTACCATTTCAGATAAATGCAGTTCTTCTGAACTTTCTATTCATCAAAGAAACCTGAAAAAAAAAAAAAAAAAAATTCTACTCAGCTTTTTTCATAATAATAATAAATGCTTTTTTTGAGTAGCAAATCAGAATATTAGAATGATTTCTGAAAGATCAAACGACTGGAGTAATGATGCTAAAAATTCAGCTTTGAAATTACACAAATAAATTACATTTTAAAATGTATTCAAATAGAAAAAAAGTTATTTTAGTCCAACTTCTTGTTTCCAAATTTGAGCATGAGAAAGTCACACTCGTCAAGCTATTTCATAGTATTTTTTTTAAACGCATTTTGGGCCAAGTACTGTCACTACTGGAATCCCGAGCCGATGAGAATGATGATTCCTAAATTACTGCTTCTAATTCAGCTGAATGCCAGGTCACGTCAAATGAAACCTATGAAACATACAAACTGCTTTACAGAGAATCTGAAGTGCTCAGCAGGTGCAAGACTTTGCTTGATTTAAATGGGTTATGGTATCAGACAAGCATGATTGAACATCACGCAGTAAAGAAACCGCAATACATGAGCCAGGAAAGCAGCGCTGGTACACAGGAGCAAGGCAGAGAGCCGGTCTTAATGAGAGGACACTGTGAGAGAGGGTAGCGATCGCCCCTGCTGAGGTGGGGTTGACACATGGCAGACCCCCGCTCTCCACAGTCTTGTTAAAAGGTCACACCTTGGTGACCATTACTAATGCACCAGCGATCTCCTTCATTACTGGCCTCTCCTTACCATCACACCTGACAATGTGCAAGCTGCTTTTTTCAGCTCGGCCTTCTGTTTTTCCTTCCCATTTGCGAGACAATACAACACCACAAAAAATAAAGAGATCAATCTGGTTGGAGTTATGAAAGATGAAATAAAGCAGTGCGTTTATGGGAAACAGAACAGAAAAGTCACATATTAGTTGCGGTTAGACGAAGGGAGGGGAAGACCAGGAGAGGAAATCTGCAAGCACATACGAGTTTGAGTGCGAGGATCACGTTTGCGCGTGATGTCACATACCCTCTGGAGTCGAGCCGGGTTTATGGGAACCTGTCGAGCTGATTTTGCTCCTTCTGCTGCTGTCGCTGTTGACCGACAGACTAGAGCGAAGTTTTCTCTGCACGCGGTGCGAGACGGGCGATGGGTGCTTCCTGGACTCGGAGGTGGGGCTGGTGGAGGGTGGTTGCGTGACCCCATGGGGCGTGCCATGGCCGTTACTTAGCACCGTGTGCAGGCCGTTCTGCTGTCTGGCAGCCTCTCCGTCGATGCCATGCTGCAGGGATGTTGCTGGCTGGGGCAGAGGCTGAGGTTGAGCTACAGAGAGAAAGACAGAATTTTTTGTAATCATTGGTTTGGACCAGACAAACTTCACAGCTGGATTGGTAATATGGTGTTCTGGCTGAATTACTGGCCATTTATAGCATTTACTTTAATATGAAATTTAAAACAGGAAAAGAACGCACTTAATGGTCAAACATAAATGACAAATATACTTTAGTAAATTTCAAGTAAAAAAAAACAAACCAAAAAATATGCATTTAGCAAATAATCACTAAAATGTAAATCACAAAGCTTACACAAACATACATAAGGGATTCATATGTTCCATCATGCCCTATAAAAACTGAAGGACTCTGGCTCCTATTCCAGTTCCACTTAACAATTCCAGTTCATTAATAAGCTAATTATCAATATATTTTTAGTCATTTCAAAGGGGAAAATAGAAAACACAGATTCATATATTCAAAAATACATATTACATATTCACACAACAGCATTTGATTGATTTGTTTAATTTTATTTATATAAAGTTTTTCAAAAGATATTGTTTTTTTTTTTAAGAAATCTCTTCTGCTCACCCAGCCTTCATTTATTTGATCCCAAGTACAGCAAAAAAGTAAAATTTAAAAAATTAAAAAAATTTACTATTTAAAAAAAAAGGTTTTCTATTTGAATATATTTTAAAATGTAATTTATTCCAGTGATCACAGCCAAATTTTCAGCATCATTACTCCAGTCTTCAGTGTCACGATCATTCAGAAATCATTCTAATATGCTGATTTGCTGTTCAAGAAACATTTCTTATTATTATTATCAATATTTAAAATCAGTTGAGTACATTTTGTCAGGATTCTTAGATGAATAGAAAGATCCAAAGATCAGCATTTATCTGTAGCCTTGGAGTCAGTACTTTTTTGGGGTGCTTTAAATTTATCAAAAGTGATGATGATGATGACATTTCTATTAGTGAAAAAGATTTCCATTTTATATAAATGCTGTTCTTCTGAACTTTGAAATCACAGGAATTAATTACGATTTAAAATATATTCAAATAGAAAAGAGTTATTTTAAAAAGTAAAGAATATTTCAAAATTTTACTGTTTTTGCTGTACTTTGAATCAAATAAATGCAGGCTTGGTGAGCAGATAAGTCTTCTTTAAAAAACATAATCTTACGGTTTAAAAACTTTTGACTGGTGGTGTATGTGATTTTTTTTTTTTTTTTTTTTTAAATAGAACTGGTTTTAAATAAAAACTAGTTCTCAATTCTCACTCCTAACACTGTGTGCTTCCTAACCTGAATACACTCATCCATAAAACCATCTTCAGTCTTCGTACATGTGACACACATGACAAGGTCGCAGCCTGAACCGAGAGGCTTTATCTGATGCAACAGTAGTCATGGCAAAGTGAGTACTGTAAGTGACACTAGTATGCATTCAGCTCTGCTGGGAGTCTTATGTACTCTCCTTCAGGATACACACATCATGTATATTGGGCTCCTTTGAATTATTCATCATTTTCCTGCATTTGTTACTTTATTCTGGCTTTCATGCAATATTCTTCACATTTTGTCGTGTGTGTTTTAAGGCAGCAACACCTGAATTTCTCAGAGAGCATGTGAAATGAGTTTTTTCTCTTAATTACTTTCTTCTTTTGGTGGGAGGTCCACACTTACTGTGCTATTATTGTTAACAAGAGAAGAAATCCAGCCCACCTCTTTATAACAACATATCACCCTGGGAAGACGCTGAGGGGAATGTAAAATAACACAATTAAAAACAGGCCATGGCGGCCTCATCAGCCAGCTGTCCATCTGCATGTACACTACAGCTAGCAAACAGGAGCAAACCCACTGTCAAACACATGTAGGGAGTCAACAGCATACTCTATTGGCTACCAAGATGCTTTATTTGTTTAATAATCATCTAATTTATTTGAGCATATTTTTTTAAATTAGTATACAAAGTGTGGGGTAGTGGTCACAAAAACTCAGGGCTAGAAGGGTGCTTTAAATCATTTTAAAATTATTTCAAGATGTTTTTATTAACTGAAATAAAGCTAATAAAAATGCAATATAAATATTTGATTCAATATTTCTGGATCTTTAAAAATAAAAACTTTATAACAAGGTTTTAAAAAAATATTTATAATATTTAAATTTATTCAAATTTAAAATAAGTTACATTTCAGTTAGCCGCCTAGTAAGTTGCTTTTTGTTACTAAACTTTAAAAAAAATGAATCTAAATAGAAATATAAATAATATATAAAAAAAAAAAAAAAAAAAAAAAAAAAAAAAAAAAACAAAACCAAAAAAAAAAAAAAAAAATGGACTAAAACCAACTAAAATTAAAATGAAACCTGAAAATATAAAATGTTGGTTCAATGACGTGTAAGTTCAAAACAAGTTGTTTTTGCAGCTCAGTTTGAATAAATAATCTTCTTACCACGAAAATTACAACAGCTGTTAAAAAAAAAAAAAAAAAAAAAAAAAAAAACAACAACAACAAGGTAATATTAAACTGCTCCAAGAGGGCTCTGCATACAATAAAATTTACTGTAAGTTTTTTAAGTATTTAAACTTAAAAATCGATTACTGACTTGCTACTTAAAAATCAGGCACATTTTACTTTTTTTTTTTCCGCACATCAACAGCCTGTAAGGTCTCAAAACCCTCAATACAGAAGCTCTCCATTGTCACTGCATGCTTGGTAGCTATCTTACTTACAAGAAAAATATAGAGTTTTGAAAACATATAGAAACAACAGCAGTTATTAAAAAGCAATAATTTATCAACCTGATATTTGTCCATCAGGACAGTCCACCCGGAGCGGCCTGGTGTTAAGTGTCCTACCCTAGGGCACAACAGTGATGGTTTATGGATTCTCTCTTGCAGTATTTGAACCACAACACTATATACCTTCTTCTTCGCCAGACAGCCTCAAAAGCGGCCCAGTCAAGGAATACGTTGCACATGCATCTTGCAATACGTTGCCAGAACAACAGAACAGAGAATGCTGTGGGCATCTGGTGCACACTGATAGGATCGCATGGGCCCGGCAAAGCCCAAAAGCCAATGCAACCCAAAAGAAAAGTTCCCCCTCGATAAAATATAAATGTTGCTTTCAACCCAAGGTATGATAGGTGATAAAAATTGAATACCCGCACTAAGCGTAAAAAACAAGCGTTGTATTGCAAACGGTGATTGTACACAAGCTGACAGGTCGCATTAAAACACCATGTTATGGTGCGGAAGGGAGAAGGGGGGAAAAGAAAACAGTCTAAATTGGTCTTCTAACCGCTCTGCTTCCAACATATCAACAACTGTTGAGAGTGTACATTTGTAGTTGAATAATACATGGTATTCCTCTACACACTCTGTCAAACACATCACAGGCAAACAGGGGGTGAGTGCTTCTTGACTGTCTAAGCAGCATCCCAATTTGGTCCCCTGGATCTGACAGCCTCAAATATCCTGGGAGCATTTTTAAAAGGCCAGTGTTTGATGGATTCATGAAGAACACACAAATATAATTGCCATTTGTCACCGCGCGTTTGGCGCACGCCCCACGTGGGGACGGCGAGCCGGGACGCCCAGGAGAGACGCCGCGCCACCGTGGCGTCGCTCTCTATGTAAAACTGTGGATAAACACCCCTTTGCCTTGGTGTCACAGAAAATAGCTCCGCTGGAAGAATTCGAAATTGTACCCCAAAGACGTGGAAGCAGAGCATGGCGGACCTCCCAAGAACGAATATGTATGAACGTCATTGGCGTGGAGCGGCATAAACAAGACGGTGAAAATTCGGTCAAGCAGGAGGGATGTCGGAAAGGAGGTGAGACGGGGCAGGATGTTCTCTCATTTGCGCTGCTCTCTATGGAGACTGAAAGGTAAAGAGAGAGAGAGAGAGAGACAGGAAGGAAGGAGGAAAAAAAAAAAAAAAAAAAAAAAAGTAGGTCCCTGTATTTTTGCGGCTCGAGGCCTTTTAATATTTCATCCTAAGAGTGGAGCTGTTTGCTGTGCCCCATTAGGACGCCCATCAAACGGAACATACATTAATTCACTTGTCAACTCATGTCATCCAGCTAAACAGCCCCCATCCATTTCTTATCATCATCTGCTAATGGCTAACAATCATTACCTGTACAAAAGAGTTGGCCGGTGAAAAAACACAAAGTACCGGTCGACAATGAGATGAGGGTGAAAAACATCTGAAGTTGAAATGGTCAAGTTAGTGGACATTTCAGTTTAAATGGCTTGATCTTTTGTAGGCTGAAGGTATAACTTATAACAAGAATAATATGTGATTCTTACCGTTTTAATGTCATGTAAATGTTGATAATCAGCAGACAGCCAATATTGAACCTAAAGCTCTGTTTTTTAGAAATAAATTTTCAAAATGAAAGAAATATCGATATTTTTAAAATGTTAAAAACTAAAACTTTAAAATGGTAATTCATTAGAAATAATGATTTATTTTATATAAAACATAAATACAGAATATTTTGAATTTAAACTTTAATTTATATGAAAAGACCAATTCTCAAATATCAAGCCAAAAAAAAAAAAAAAAAAAAAAAAAAACACAATCTTTGAAAAATTCTAATAAAAAAGATTGAAAAATAATCCTTCAGCCTAGGATGTCTGTTTTGGAATTTGTTTAGCTCTGTGTATATAATATGAATGCAACACAAATAACTGTTTAATGCTCCATGGGCCCGTCTCTGATTGAAATGCTAATTTGTAAATGTGCACTGACCTACCAGGAGACTTCCCACCATCACCCAAAACAGCCTGGGGTGGCATTTCTCCTAACAAACACCTATGGCAAGCTTACACCTTTCAATCCAAAGCAATATACTCTCTCAGTTGAAATGATGTCCCCGTATTTATAGAAACAAAACCATGGGAATTTGGTTGGAGGGAAGGAAAGCAGAATGAATATTATTAAAAAGGGCTGCGAAAGAAATAAAAAAAAAAACCTTCTGCATATTAAAAATCGTTTACGGCTTGACCTTCCGACTCTGTGGCAAGGTCTTACTTCCCGACAAGAGAAGTAAAAGAATTTAAATTTTCACTTAGGTGACCTACTGCCCAAGCTCGATGCATTTTGTACACAAGGTGTTTCTAAACCTACCAAATAAAGTGTAAGGTGCCTGTTTCACCCAGAACTCACCCAGCACAACAGCTATGGGTATTTTTTAGTTGAGTTATTTAAGCTTTTGTCCAATTTGTGTCTTTAATACATTTATTTGAGACTACTATGTGTCTTGATCACAGTAATTGCCCTGTTCTTTGAAGCCGCCCCAAATGTCACATGCCAGAACTACTTTAACTCTATTACGGCACCTCCTCCGGTTTGCTGGCACCCTACAATATCTAATTTCTGAGAGACACCGTAGCTCACATCTTATTTTATACTCATTTCTAGCAGAAGATGAATAGGTAGTCACTATTACTCAGCTTTTTTGTGCTACAGCACACTTTTAATTCTTTCTGACAATCATTTAAATTTGGCTGTTCGAATGAAACCTGCTGTAGAGATGTGACACCTGAGAAGGCGTTTAATAT
Organism: Labeo rohita; assembly: GCF_022985175.1. Taxonomy (NCBI): domain Eukaryota; kingdom Metazoa; phylum Chordata; class Actinopteri; order Cypriniformes; family Cyprinidae; genus Labeo; species Labeo rohita. Next base: position 41,326,206 of record NC_066872.1, read on the forward strand.
TCCAGGGCCACCCTTTTTCACAGTCATTCACTGTCTGTCCCGCTCTCGCTCGCCTGTTCTTTCACTCCATCTCTCCGTAACAATGACAAGCCGAGCCAGGCGTCTGGGATTTACTAATTTCAAATTTAGTAATTTGGCTGCTGATTGAGTGGAAAAAAATAACCCCTTCGGACCTTGTTCTACTTAATTACATTTTATAAGGCAGCCGGCAACTCCAAAGACAAGGAGAGAGATTGCGAAGGCTTGAGCTTTTCATCATTTATACTTCTATTTCAAATCTGCATTTGCACTATGTGGCATGCTAGCCATCAAAATCATTAAAACCCTCCAGAAAACCATACGATCGTGTGGAACAGGCTCAACCTGTCAGAAACGGGGATATATTTGAAACTACATTTTCAAATACTAATGGACTGATCTTATGGAAGTCCTGCATTAAGCTGGTTTTGGATTGGATGCATCTTTGATGCATTTCACCATACACATCAAAATCTGAGCTATTTTTTAAGAGGGCTTTAACTGAACAAACGGACACAATTCTAGAATGAAAATGCAGAATGAAGATTTTATCCAAGACTGTATTCAGCAGGGTACATTTCTATCAGTTCATGCAATCGAACTGAACCCATGATGCTGATGTTGCTATCGCCATGCTCTTCTGATTGCACTACAAGAGCTGGTTGTTATTTCTAAAGTAGGCCAAAACCACAGTTTTCCTACTTTCACCTGGTTTCGAAAACCTAAATAACAATCACGCAATCCATATCCTTCCAAAGTCCTTCCCTTCTATCCGTTTCCATCACGGTAGAATGGAAGAATGCCATAAATGCAGAATTTCTTCACAAACGCGGTTATAAAACGCACATCTTGCACAGATTTAGCCGTTTTACACAGCTACCACATTTTCTCGAAAGATCAATTATGACGTGACTCAGACCGAGCCTGAGGGAGCTGCCAGACTTCATACATTGAAGAGTGCTCCACCCTCCCTCCCGACGACTGCAAACAAAAAAACTCCAGCAACACAGATGTGAGGAGGCTGGGGGTGTATTTTCAGTTTCAGTTACATCGGTGACTCAAAGATTCCACCCCAAAAAAAAAAAAAAAAAAAAAGTACTTGCATAAAGATCCAGATGCATGCATCTCTTGGAGGCTGTACAGGACGAGGCCAGGCACCAAGCGATCCTTACAGAGGCACTCCTGGGGCAACCAAAGCCAGCCAGGAGAGTTTATTAAAAATATATATCTATCTATGGACAAGGTTCCTTTATTTGCTCCGTTTCAATCTCAGCATTAACTGCACTAATGTGACAGCTGTGGGTCACTGGACTCCGTCTTCGGGGTGCCAATCAAGACCTTAAGCCCGGGAATCAGGCTAAAGGACAGGGGTGCATTTCTGAGAGGCTTTTTAACGGGAGATGGCCATATCGATTTTAGCAGTAGTGGGAACGCTGTCTGAATGGAGTCAGTCGGTGGCTCCCCGGTCACCCCCGAGTGATCAGAGGCCTGACGGAATGACCTAGCAGAGGTGCGGTGAACCTGCAAACATGCAGGGCAGGAGGGGAGCACATCACGAGAGATCACTGTAATAGAAAAGGGGTTTAACCTTAATGTTGAAGCCAAAACCCTGTTAGAGGGCCAGTAATCCCTCCCGCTCAACTCTCATTTCAAGTGCTTTTCTGGCTGGAAAAGGCAGCGTTGTGTTCAGGTTGCGTTCGCGCTCTCCAAGATGCATCGGCGTGCCGTTAATCAAAGCGTGGGCCTCAAATCTACATCTTATTAACAGACAGACGCCACTTTCCAATCTATTATTCTTTGCATAGTTCAAACCCCAGCAGCATGTCCCATAATGCCCACCTTGCGAATGAAATAACACCGAGCTGATGGTCAACGAGAACAATCAGAAATGCTAATGGCGTGTTAAACCTATAGCTCACAGATGTGTAGATCACCTCTTATCTGAAGTAATTTAAATAAATTTTACACACATAAATCTGTAGAGCTCCGAAAGGGCTTCGGCACTTGCGAGGATGCTAATTGAAAGGCTGAGAATTTTTCCATATGAAATATGTCTACACCAAGACAATGAGGAAATAATTAGCACAGAGGTAGAATCACAATGGCCATTTTAATCAACCCCTGCGCTAGCATTTCACCCTATTTATTCCAGTTTTGATTCCATGACCCACGGCTAAGTAATCACTTGAAAATTACTCCTCTGTTCTAATGGGCTCTTGCGTTTGAGGAACACGTGGTCTGAAAAATTAGCATCTTGAATCAATCAACTCTTTCCACCCAGAATGATCGAAATAAAGGCACTCTTCAAAAGCGAATGCAGGTGAAATGCATGTGCACTCTATTAGAAATATTAAGGAATTAATAGCAAAGCCTAATCATGAAAGTCAACAATAAATACCTGATTCTGGACCTAACATAACCCTTGAGTGAGATCATAAAATTCCAGGCATAACGGAGAGGCGTTGTCTTTGCACAAAATGATACACACGCTAAAAATGACAGACAATCATGTGAATTATTCAGTGATTAAACACCTCTTGGTCATTACATCATTCCCTTGAAATTCACTCAGGACTGAACAAGCTTTTCTGTCAAAGCTAGGAGGCTGCCACATCCCACAAATTAGACTCTGTGAGAATTTGGATGTGTAATGCATTTGTTCTGTGTGACTGTACTGTACTGTCTTTATTGCAGGCTAATAGATCAGTGTGCAATTAAAGACAACACTGATAGCTCAAGCTGAGGATGTTCCACCATCGTCCATTTCTGTTTGCCCACATAAGTCAACGGGCAATGCTGAATAAGCGCGATTCATCTTCAGTGAATTCTGCTAGCTAATTAAACTGAAAATATGATAAAATTAGATAAAATGTTGTAAAGTGGCCAGTCAAGTTGATATCCTATCGATTTCCTGCTCTTGGTTCTAAATATCACATCATACTTCCCAATCCAATTAGTGTACTGCCTCAGGGGCCTACTATATCCATAATAGGCCAGACAACCTCATATACACAGTATAGCTTCGCATATATTCTAGAGCCTTGTACAGATATCTGTTACTTAGAATTATTTAATAATAATAATGTTTTACTGCAATTTAAAAACTATGGAAGCCCATTAAGTTTAATCTCAAAATTCTTTCCCAGTTTTCCCAAACTTTTTTCCCAGAATTGCTCAACATAAACTTGAAATTGTGAGACAAAAAACTCAGGATTGCAAGATTTAAACTTGCAACTGTTACTTTTTTCTCAGAATTGCAAGTTTATATCTTACAATTCTTACTTTCAAACAAAAAAAAAAAAAAATCTTACTGACCCCAAACATTTGACAGTGTGTGCATTTCACTAGTACAAGCTCATCTCAGGAGAGAAAATTAGGACAAAGTCAGCATACTGCAAGAGAGACAGATAGGAAAAGGAAGAGCAAGAAAGAAAGAGAAAGGGAGGAAGCAAGGTTGATAGATGAGAAATAGGCTATTTTTGTGTCAAACGTGCATCTTGCAGGGAACAGGTTTCTAGCACGGTCCACCAGATTTCCACACAACTTGACTGTGGGAAGTGGGTGTGTCAGGACTTTTTCCCCTCCAAAAACAAGTGGTGAGAATTTTCCAATCACATCCTTTGTTTTAAACCTTTGTTTCCCTAATTATTTCCAACCGACTCAGTGATGAGTGAGATTTTCCATCACTCCATGTCCATCTGACCTAATCTGCACAAAACAATGCCTTGACTTAGTCAGTTCAACAACTGAGCTGATCCACCTTCAATCTTACATGCGGAACAACAACCTCCAAGATGTTATCGAGCTTAACATTTTTAAAGTACACAAACCCATCATAGGGACAAGAAAAGTCCCTATGATGCAACCCCATGCTTTACCAGGTAAGAGAGCTCCTTTTTCAGTACATTCAAGTTCTCAGCCGTTATTTCCAGATCCAGGCCAACCAAGGCCAAACCACAATGGGATATCCTTACTCACTAGGCTTTCGAGACTTTGGCAGGAGAGCAACTGAACGTAACAACTTCACTGCAATAGAAAGACGCTAGTTCAATTTCAGTACATTTTCTTTTAATCAACACACACTCAAACTAATGCTAAGACTCAATGATACTGCACCTATAGCATTATCTTACAAAACCAAAAGATGCAAGCAAAGCGCTTACATATAGATTACTCATTATCATAATCTCAAATCAAAGCTACTCCCAAAGGCAAAGAATATCAGCGCAGCGGTAAATACTGAAATCAATTATCATCACAGTAAACGTTTTAAAATCACATCAGTGTTTTTAGATGTAAGCTTCCGTTTTCAGTGAAGCAGAACTGTGGAAAATGCTGACAAAGGTTGATGCCGGTTGATAATATAAATGAGATTGGATCACAAACTCTTTGAAGTTTATGACAAAGTACTGGTAACAAATGAAATGCTTTACATGGAATCAGATCAGTTTCATATGCATCAAATAAAGTTCTAAACTAGATATTGTCGATTCAATAAAACCGATAGGGGAACTGTAGACATGGCATCTGTTACACTGCCTTCGTTGTAGAAAAAGAAAGCTATGATTCATTCTCAGTCAAGCAAAGATGAAACCTACGAGCAACATTCGCCAAAAATATGCGTAAACAAGAGTTCTTGGAGTTTGGCCAATGATGTCAAGCGTGTTTGGATTACATGACTCGCACATTTGTTAACACTTACTTCTAACAAGATCATCATGGGTGTGGTTCTCAGTCATGTGATTCGGTCCGTCTGAAGTGGCGTCTCCTGGTATCGGAGTTCTGGATGTTTCCATAGCATTTGAGGATTCATCAGTGCAGCCATTGCATTTATCTGGACAAAAAAAAAAAAAAAAAAAAAAAGACATTTTTATTTAGGAGTTTTGCTCTACTTCAGAGCGGCCAGGAAGCCAAGCATGCAAAAGGCCAACACTGAGGTTCATACTGGCTCGCCTCAGCATCAAGAATAGAAAGACGAGCTCTAATTTGCCAGATAAAACAGATTCCTTCGGTGAACGGTTGCAAAAGTGTGTGGGCGGATCAGGTAGGCCCGGGCCAGAACTCTGGATCTCATTTTCTCGATTCTGCTCATGGGTACACGATACCTGCCAAGGTTTTTACAGCTATAAAGAGCGCATTCATCTAAATTGGAAAATGGATGTGAGCAAAACCTGCCTGATAGGCACACAAAGAGATAGGCAACCTTTAAACGCAGCACTTAAACTTATTCGGCTCCGAGTCCATAGAGTAAACGAGGTGGTGCGCTTCTCCAATTCGTTCTATTTGTGGCGGCCTTCGATGTGGCCGCGCTTGTACGGAGGCAGTAGGCAACCGCTCATTTATTTAGTACTGTCAAAGCAGTCATGTTACACAAACCTGTGTTTTTCCATCACTCAACTGCATGCTGGGAATAAAGCATGTGACTCAGCAAACATAAGTGTGTTTTCACTTTTGGCAAGTGGAGTGTTTCGTTTTGGGTTTTTTCCCTTCTACAGCCCTCGTTACAGCGCATTATGGGACAAGATCAATACGATACAGTAGCTCTAGATACAGAGATTGATATCACTTCATCTGAGCTTGAGGCTGATGAATGGAAACCCTTTATTCCAGCCATGACTCCTCAAATGCACATACAGTACCGGGAGCCTTGTGATGCATCGCTGTATTTAGTGATTACAGTTTGAAATAAATTGCTCTATTCTCCAAGCATACACAGTCCCCGGGGGAGGGAAATCCAGTCTTAACGGAGAGACTTTGAAGGCCCTACAAAAATCCATTTGTCACCGGAGCCTGTGATTGCTTACTTTGTCCTACTTTGCCATTTTTTGACAGTGCTATAATGATGCTTGGTATAAATAGGATGGTTAACGGTTCAGTGCCTAAGAAAAAAAAAAAGAAGAAGAGGGGGGCCAAGCTTATTTTACATGTGATAATCTCACAAGCAACTAGAAAGTTAATTAAAAACTATAATTGGCAGTGGTTCCTGCTAATAGTTACCAAGGCGCTCCTTCAATCTTTATTGGAAAATAATGAAAACATTATCATGCCTACTGGCGCAACATACATATGGGGAATCTGTTTGCTAGTTGCTATTTATGCAAGTCAGCTACTGGTGGTTCAGCAAGAATGGTACAATAGGGAAAGTGGGACAAATAAGTTTCATGACCGATTATCTTTAAAAATGAGGCAAATGTGATCATTATTACTAACTATCAAAGAGCAAATGTGAGGTTATTAGAGTGGACACTGTCAAAACGCTCTTTTAAATTACAAACACATACATAAAAAGTAAATGAAAAAAGAAACAAAAACAAATTAAATTGCAGCTACGAATTCAGTTCAAATTTAAACACATTTGCTATAAATTTAAAATAACTTAGACTTGCTGATGAGGTCACATCTTAGCTTAAAAACAGTTGCAAGTCAAATATAGTGACTTGCTGTGTTAAAAAACCGTAATGATCACACTGAAGCTATATTAAGAAATGTTTGGAAATTTTCATTGCATCACTCTAAAAAAAAAAAAAACCCTCATGGCTTTGATCAGTGCTTTATGATGCATATGTATTTGTAAACTGCACTTAACATTCACAATGCTAGCATTGTGAAGTACAGTTTACAAATACGTATGCATCATATTTGTAATACAAATACACATGCTTCAGAATATTCAACACAATAAAAACAATCCGTGCATCCATGACATAACGTTACACATGAATCAGAATGTCAAAAATGGAAAGACCACGTCTCTCACCTGTTGATTTAGACAGAAGTGGGTTTGTCTCCTCTTGTAGCTGCTTTTTTGGCCCTTCAGGCCCCTCCGGAGGTAAAATAGTCTCCGAGGACATGAGCCAGATGTTTAGATACTAAACACACCCAAAAACAACAATCCCCCACACAATCAGCCCTCAAACCTGTAGGAAAACAACAAACTATTGTAATATAAATCGCCGATACGCCGCCTCAGAGTAAACAAACTCAACTCCAATATCTTTCCTATGGAGTGACGTCATACGGCGAAATGTCGTTAAAGTTAGTGGAAAGTTTTGCTTGGGTTTTCACTCCATAAACGAAACTCAAAATGTCACAGACACTCTCCTGTACATCGTATCAACTTGTTAAGTCAATATTATTTGTTTGCCAAACGTGTAACAAATAATCTCGGGGTTTGCTGGTTACCTTTCAAACATGTCAACTCCCAAACGTCTTTATTCGCATCCTTTCTTCAGCCAAAACAAGGTCCCGTTAGAAAAAGTTTCCTTAATAGGCTGTTTAGGAGCAAAACTCTGTGAGAACTATCAGATTCCTCCGCAAAATAGTACGAAAATCCCTGTCAAGCGGACGCTGAATAATGAGTTTGTGCGCGAGACTCCCGCGCGCTCGAGCTGCTGCTGCTGGAGAAACTTTGAGCTGAAACATTTTCATCACATCCGGATTCCGATGATCACAACCAGCTGCATTCAGATGTTCAAACTGAGACTGTTTGTTAAACGACTTCGTCTGTCTTACAGACACGCAGGTATGTTTACCTAGAGGTCTGGAGGAGGACTTCACATACCTGACTAAAAGTATAGCTTACTTTTGAGCCTGAAGCGTCTACAAAGTTATGTAATTATAAATAATAGTCTGATTTCATGAGAACATTTTTACCTTGCTATGTTACTAGCCTTGACAGCTGCCTGAAAATAAATACATATTTATATTATTATTTTTATTTATTTATTTTTATATTAAAATTGTTACCAGCTTTGATAATTGGCAAATAAATAAATGTTTCTTTATTGTAAGTTTTATTTTTATTTTTTTTACTGAGAAATGTCTGACCATTTACAGCAAAAATGTACTATTGAGTTTTTCTAATGGCTGCTGCTTTAATTATAAATAATAGTTCTAAGTTCTTGATTTCATATAAAAATTTTTACTTTTCTATTAAAATTGTCACCAGTTTTGCCAATTGGCAGATAATGGATGAATGAATGAATGAATGAATGTTTCTTTATTGTACGTTTTTTATTGACTGAGCAATGTCTGACCGTTTACAGCAAAAATGTACTTTTGAGTTTTTAAGCTTCTAAAAAGTTGTTGCTGTAGTTATAAATAATATTTCTGACTTTTTGATTCACGCTTTTCTATTAAAATTGTTACCTGTCTTGACAATTGGCAGATAATAAATAAATAAATAAATAAATTTATTGTAAGCTTTCTATTAGGTCTTATTGACTTGTTGACATTATAGGACTTAATTTCTCACCATTTACAAATATGAAAAGGATTAACGATACTTATTAATGATACATATTATGGTCAATATTACACTGTCTCTTTAATAAACCTATAAAGTACACTGCCATTTAAAAGTTTGGGATCAGTGCAATTTAAAATATAAATATGTATATATATATTTTTAAATGCCTTTTCTGCTCATCAATGCAGTTTATTTGATTAAAATTACAGAAAAAAACTGTAATATTGTGAAATATTATTGCCATTTAAAATAGTGTTTTTCTACTTGAATATACTTTAAAATTTAATTTATTCCTGTGATGCGTAGCTGAATTTTCAGCACCATTACTTCAGTCTACAGGGACACACAATCCTTCAGAAATCCTTCTAATATGCTGACTTATTATCAATGTTAAAAATACTTTTTTTTGCAACCTGTAACACTTTTTTTAAAGATTCTTTGATGAATAAAATGCTAAAAAGAATAGAATTTATTTAAAATAGAAATATTTTGTAACAGTATACACTACCAGTGGGGTCAGTAATTTTTGTTAATTTTCTTTCTTTCTTTGAAAGACAGAAATACTTTTATTCAGCAAGGATGTGTTAAATTGATAAAAAGTGATAGCAAAGACTTGAATAAATGCTGTTCTTTTAAACATTTTATTCATCAAAGAATTCTGAAAAAAGTATTACAGGTTCCAAAAAAAATATTAGGCAGCACAACTGTTTCCAACATTGATAATAAATCAGCATATTAAAATGATTTCTGAAAGATCATGTGATACTGAAGACTGGAATAATGGCTATTGAAAACTGTATTTTTGATCAAATAAATGGAGTTTTGATCTATCTATCTATCTATCTATCTATCTATCTAGGCTGGTGGCTAAGCAAGGCAGTTAACCTCAGGTTAGGAGTTTTCCATAATGGTGAGAACAACAGATTTCTATTGCGATAACATCAATGCTTACTCAGTGTCTTTAAAACCTTTAAATTCTCAGCTGTCTGAAATCTGCACGCATACATACACAAAGAGCCCTCAACTGATTCAGTCCATTTTGGAGGTGGCCTTGCTGGTGGATAAAGCGTATGAGCATGGAAGTGATTGATGTGAAATATGCCCTCCTCATTGACTGGGTGAACTCCATTTTCTGCTCCTAATACAGAAATCACTCCAGGTCTGTGGCATAATGATTTACGATGAATCTGTGTCAATGTTGAACTCACAAACCCTACCTAATCCATCTTGCAGAGACCCTCCTCGCTGCGGAGAAATGCTGCATTCTCCATTTATAAGTGTTGAATCTATTACCCCACTGATTGGTAATAACTTTCGGCCTTTGCGCCCCTTAGACAGTAATTACTCGGATACTGATGCTCTTTGAGACCCGGCACCAAAGGTAAAACTCAGCATCAGCAGGGCTTAGCTGACCCACCTTGCTTTCAAAGTTATCACTTTTAAAGTTACAAGTATATCTGAGGAATAGCTCACCAGAAAATGAAAACTCTGACATGTTTAAACTATATAAGCCATATCACTGCATTGTGTGAGGAACAGAAGAAAATTAAATCATTATTCCCTAACAATAATCTCCAAAGCCAAGTTATATGGACTACTTTTACGTATTGAAAAGAGCATCTTGCTGACATGAGGGTGAGTAAATAATGACTTTTTTGGTCAACTATTGCTATAATACATAGAACACACTTTATTTACACTGCAAAAGTCCTTCTAAAGTGGCATTTTATTGTCTTTGCAAAAGTGGTTTAATGCTGCTAAGAGGTGGCATGAATGCATTTACAAGTATTTTTTTAATGTGGCATTATGTCTTGAATTTTAAGGAGGCACAGAGCAGCCTTAACCTGGCTGCGTAAAGATGCCTTAGTTTCCTAAAAGCCAAAATCAGACATTTCCGTTTGAATATTTCATTGTGTTTCCGTTCACGCGGGACAGCAGTTGTATGATTTCCTGTGTATTCCGTGGTGACGCCACTGACAAACATTTATCTTGTGTTAAATCATGCGCTTCTGAGCCCGAATAAGGAACTGAAGTCACAGAGAGTGCGTGAAGCCGTCATGTCGTGTCACTGTTGTGTCAGCAAAGCATCTGTCAGAGTCACATTTCAGAGAAAAGGGGAAACGTCTCTATTGACTTCATCTGTTTGTGTGGCAGCATGCCTGATTGCTGAAACGCTGCCAAATCACCCTGGGTAATCCCACTAGATGGAGTCCCTGCGAACGCTGGGGTTCACAGTGCATGCATGCAGGAAAACCGCCTGTCACCACAACAACATCGCTGACAAAAAGCCACCTACCGTGATTTAGTAAATATTTGAGCTATCACGGCAGGCGTAGATGCAGACTTGGCAACACGGAAACAGTCGGCGAAGAAAAAAGGAAGCTACGCTGACCCGATAGCCACTTAAAACTGAGCAACTCTCGTGCTGCTGAGTAATTAGCATATGAATAACAGCATACGCAAAGATCCTACGAGTACAAGAAGTGATACGCACACGCTCAGAGATCCGCCTACCGAAGTAGCTGCGGTGTTTTGTGCGAGCTCGATGTAAGGAACCCACTTTGAAGTTGGCGATTTCCTCAACTTCTAGATTGGCTTTCCTGAGAAAACTGTGCCACTCAATTATACCTGTTATTCATCAAGGAGAACAAATTGCTCCAAGCAGGCAGGCAGGCAGGGAGGGTTACCTGTAGCTAACAAAAAGGCGCAGGAGGCCCCTTGCGGAGCGCCGCGACTCGGCTCTCTGTGTTCTTACCATTTGGTTTTTGTTATGGAATTAAAATTTCACACCAAATGGGTAGAAGGAAATGTGGTGGAATAGGAAACCTGTAATTAGCACTAATGAGCTTATTCTTGGGCTCTGTGATTGGAATAAAAATGCGAGACTTACCGATTCTTTTCCCATCTCGACTTTAATGGCCAGCAAAAGAAAGGTGTCACTTTGAACCGAGGCGCAGGCACAATGCACATCAGTAACTGATCAAATCTTCAAAGAAACCTCGCAGAAATCTCAGCTGAATGAAAAGAAGTTAATAAGTCCCGCTTTGAAGCCAACAGAAAGCCCCCCTACTTCTCAAGCGGACCGTGAAAACTGGACGAACCCTGGCGACCTGGATGATTAATGGCGTTAGGGTTATTTTTGACCGTTTTTTCATATTCGTACTCTTTAGGTCACTCTCTGATCAACGTGCTAACGGCGCTCGCCGTCCATTTTATCAGGAGGGAAATGTTGTTTCAGTCTCGCTAGGTCAAGGGACATTATCAGGGCAGCGCTGAGGTGGCACGGATAAATAAACTCATTAAAACAACAGGCCTCGTGATTAACGATGTGTAATTGCTTTGATAGAAACGAAAACAAACATCATTTGTACCACGGCGAGAGAGAGAGAGTCAGAGGCCGAGAACAGTGGGGTAGCTTGTATACGCTGAATGCACATCTGGAAGGAGCTGTTCAACCGCTGAAATATGCAGGTATAATCAGTAGCAAATGTCCGTGCCGACATGTTTTAAGTTCATAAATATGTATCTCTCAAATAAAAGGAATTTTGTTTGTTCTGGGCCTGGGAGTTGTTAGGTACTGTAACTAATAACATACTTTAAAGGAAAAGGCCACGCTGCGAAATGCAGACAGCAGGCTGGAGCGTGCAGTTGCGCAGACTTGCACGTGAACAGCTGCAAAATCGCTTGTGATCAAAGTACTGAGACATATGCAGCCAATCTGACCTGGTTGACATTTCACTAACAACCTAAAATATATGTCAAATTATCCAGTCTGTCGCAATACCCCAGGTTTGCTTTTAAGGACGTGGGTGTTCATGTATATTGAAAGAGAGATCTTGGAAAGGAACACGGAGTGGAGAGAACTGCTTTCTGAAAAGTCAACAAGATATCAAAAACCATATTAATAACTTTCTTAGTGCACATTTCTAGTCTTACTTTCCTAGATTTATCAGTACACATTACCCCATTTAACATTTGGCAGATGCTTTATTCAAAAGCATGCTTTTTTTTGCATGGAAGTCATTTATTTTAGCAAGTTCATGCATTCCCTGTGAATTGAACTAATGACTTTGATCTTATTAGTGTAATACAAACGTATTAGTTAAATAACAAAATGTTCATCAAAAAGTCCCTCTAAAACAATTTGCACACATGCAGCTTTATCGTTCATAATGACTTCACAGTGGTATTTTATATATCGAAAAAGATTCAAAATGCATTTTTGTACTGCTTTTCCATTGGTTTTCTATGTAAGCACGTGATAGATGGATGTGTTTAAATGTTGTGCTCGCGAATCCCATCTTATACACCATCTCACATGACACTGCGTTCTAAAAAGTGATGCACAAGTCAAAATATGTTAAACTTTTTATTCCACGTCCCTACATCTTAACTGACAGGAAGCGAATGGGAAAGGTCCTCGAGTTGGGATTTGAACTCGGGACGCCCATAGCGCAACGCCGCTGTATATCAGAACACTACCCACAAGGCTATCGGTGCCAACCACATCTTTCTTTTTTAAATGCAAAAGCACATTTGCCTTTTACTTTGTTTTTCTTCACCAAATGTTCCAAAAGAACCCACAAGCAGATGTATTTTGCAGCTCAATAAACAAAAAAAATTGCAAATTGCAACATACAGTATGTGGTGTTTCGTCATGAATAAATCACGTTTTTGAACGAAATGACTGAGTGACTAATTCAATGACTCGTAAAAAAGTCACTTGTTTGTTACTGAATGAATCAGCATTTTTGAAGGAATTGGTTAAATGTTTTTTTCGAAATACTCACACATAAAGACGGCCACTTGTCGCCACCTACTGGTGTAACAATGTAACCTGCTGAAAGCATAATCAGGTTCAATCAGGTTGGTGTGTGTGCAAGCGAATATTTGCATTGCATTACTCGCTCTAGTTTACGTGTAGGATGTTTTTCACATCACGCGTTGTGTGAATAAAAACAATTTAAAAACAAACATTTTATGATACAACCAGACTTGTCAATAAGCTCTTGCTGATTGGTGTGCGTGACAATGCATCATGCAAATTTTAAGCATGAGTTGAAGTTTTTGAATTTGCGTGGAAGACGAGTTTGAGGCATATATTGCGTTTTTGCAACAATCGCATCGCGTTGCGTCATTTGAATTGCCCAGCACGAATCTGCATCTATTTGCATCTTTGTGTTGAATTTGGGTGTAATCTACTCGCACAAATGCATTAGAGTATGTTTCTGGCCTTATTGAGCAGAATGACTTACATTTCCAGGTATACAGTTATCAGTTTAAAGATTCACTAGGAATCAAACTCATGACCTTACCATTGCTAGTGCAATCTGCTACAATATGAGCTATGGAAATGCTAATGGAAATGCCTTAAATGTGTTCTGATCCACACTAATATCTCTGTACATTATTATGATAATCTATAAGGAACTTGTTTATTGATGTGATAATATTGTCGTTCTAATCTCAGCTGTTTATTGTGACTCACAGACGTGGACTTAACATAAACATTACTAGGTAACAGGGGTCACGCTCAGGCAGGGAGTGGGCGGCATTTTTTCCAGGCATACGTGACGTCCCATATTCACAATGTCCTGCAGTAAGCCACCTCACGCTGAGCATACATACCCCTGAGTCCTGTTAACCCACCCCGGGTACCCGTGGATCAGTCGGGAGACACACACACACACACACACTTCGGCGAGAAGCCGCCATGCATTATTGAAACACGGCGAGAGAACACTAGCATTTCCACCCACTCTGATTAATTTAATGCTCTCTCTAAGTCCAAGATTAGGCTCTGGCATAGGTCGTAATTAAATATTGAAAATACGAAAGTGCAGGAATATTCAATTCTTTTTAAAGAAATCAGAGTTTTAATTTACCTCATGCGGTGGCGGCCTCGGTCACCTGCCGAGAGAGAATCCACACCGCATCACCAGATGCATGAAGCCCGGCTCGGCAAGGCCGTGCCTTTAAATTGAGCCCCCCGTTCCAATTTATAGAACGGGAGTCAAATATTTATCCAGTTGATGAGGCAAACGCAGCGTGCCGCACTGACAATAATTAAAATCCGGCCCAGACAAAGGTGAACACCTGATCATTTTTAATAGTTTGTATTCGTGTGGTCAGGCCTGGCGCTGTTGATTTCACTAGCTGCCTACTAAAAGTGTGAAGAAGGCTGAAGTGTATTTACAATACGGTAAACACAGCATGTTGGGCCCGACATTTGTCAGAGCCAATGTTTCCGTATGGTACGCTCATATTAAACTGTTTAAACCACATCGTACAGGCTATTTAACAAACTCAAGTCACCCACTTAAGAGCAGAGCTTTGGAGAGTAAGAGGAGGATGTGTCTTTCATCTTATTGCTCTTTTAATTTCCTCTCCTCTTCAGAATATGAAGAACAGCTTTGACTTCAGTGCACCTGACTGGCGCTTACAATACGCGTGCCCAGAGAAAACCTAGATTTTTATAGTAAATTCATAATCTCACAGTTGTCTAACAAAACAGAACAGGATATTACGTTAGCCACTTTCTCTGCTTATGTGTTGTTCACGATGTTCCCTTAAAAGGAATGTCCTCAGATTCAGTAAACATTTGCTCCATGTAAACAGATCCTTTCATCTATCTATTTATCTACAGTTAAAGTCAAAAGTTTACATACACCTTGCAGATTCTGCAAAATGTTTTTTTACCTAAATTATTTTTCAGCATTTTTGTGCATTTGAACCCTTTCCAACAATAACTGTATGACTTTGAGATCTATCTATTGAGGGACTCGTATGCAACCATTACAGAAGGTTCAAACGCTTTAAGAACTTTTTGAATTTGAAGATCAGGGTAAATGTAACTTATTTTGTCTTCTGGGAAACATGTATGTAGCTTCTGAAGGGCAGTACTAAATAAAAGAAATATGATACTTAGGCAAAATAAGTAAAATGTACACATCTTCATTCTGTTCAAAAGTTTTCACCCTTCGCTCTTAACGCATGGTTTTTCCTTCTGGAGATTCAGTGTGCATTTGAACCTTCTGTAATAGTTGCATATGAGTCCCTCAGTTGTCCTCAGTGTGAAAAGATGGATGTCAAAATCATACAGTCATTGCTGCAAAGGGTTCAAATACACAAAAATGCTGAAAAAAATGAAGAATTTGTGGGACCTGAAGGATCTTTCTGTTGAACCGTGGGCAGTTTAACTGTTTAGGACAAATGAGGGACTTATCAAACAAGGGAAATATCTTATTCAGGTCAGTAGTAAATAAAAAATAACATGCTAAAAAATAACATTTTGTATGATCTTATTTTGGTAAAACGATTAACATTTTGCAGATTCTGTAAACTTTTGACTTAAACTGTATCTATCTATATATGCTGTATACAGTATGAAGCACGTCACCTGAGGTTCCTGCTGTGTTTCTGTATGTGTGTGGTACTTACCCAAGTCCTGCTGAGAGATCCCGCTCTCTTTGAAACAGAATCACAGTCTGACGCTTGTGTCTGCCACTTAAAACCTCTGAGAGAACGAAAAGAAAGATCAATGAGACACCACATTGCTCTTTTGCTTTCTTTGGGGTATCTCTATATGCTCAAAACACATCCTTAAAAAAAGAGTCACATTTGTATCTATATATAATATAAAGATTTATTTTTTTGATTTTTGGTATATACACGTTTGTTAATGTGAGATATCATCTACTAATTCTTTGTTCTGGATGAATAATTAAGAGTGATTTCTTTTCAAATAAACATTAGAAACATCAGGCTGTGTGTGTCTTCAATATATTTCTGAACTTTTTGGCGGCGTACAGTTAAACATGTCCTTCTAAATGTCATGTCTAAGCCAGGGACTAGCCGCATCATGGCTTGGCACGAAAGATGCGTGTTAAAACGAGGATTCCGCAAATCACAGATCAAAGTTGTCTAATTATGTAAATCATGAATTCTCCAAATGTCAGCATTAGGAAAGAGGATTAGGATTTGCCATGGTAAATGATAAATTACCTATCAAGCCGACGAATCAACAAAAATGCAGCTAATGTAACACATATTTGGCCTCTAACAGTTTGAGGGAGGTGGGTATGTTATCAAATAAACAGTGAAATGGATTTAATTACAGTTTAATGGTGAAAAAGCAAATACCGTCAATCATTTTAAAATGGTACTTCTGTTAGTCTTTGAGAATGTTACTGTGAAATCTTATCTAAGACCACGAAAGGTTCCCAGGAATAGATGCTCTACCTCTACAGACACTAAACATGACAAAACAGCTGTTGAGATGTTATCGGATTGTGTGTGTGTGCGCGTTATCTGGCATTTATCTCCCGGTCATGGTGACAGCGGAATGTAAATTTGGCAAAGCATGCTCTACAGATGGCAACGGCAGCCAAGAATCTGACCCATTTTCTCAGTTTCTTTGAAAGACAGGCCACCCTGCTGCAGACACGGAGCGCTGGGCTTATGGGACCAGCATGTTCATTGATTTCTTGTATTGATGTCCGGCCAACAACAAATAAAAAGCAAACTAATAACACAATCATGACTGCTAACCCATGACATTAAGGGTCTGTCAAATTTATGAGGGCATATGAAATAATCCTTTTAGGATGTGTGTGTGTTATTGAGTCAAGTCATCATATTATGAAATATGTTAAGAAGGAAGCTGATGTCACTGATGTCTACTACAGATATACTGGTGCTTGCTATTGTTTTGAAACATACTTAAAAGAATAATAATAATAAAAAAAAAAAACTTGTTAGAGCTGTATTTTTATTCACAAATGCTTGCGGGTTTTGGATGTATGAATAATTAGGGTTACAGTATCAAAGTTAAACAGGTAAAACTGTACTAAATACAGTAACTAATTTACATTAATGCCTCAAAACAAGACTCAAATGAGTTAATCATTTTTGTGATTCAGTTCATTTACGTGTACCGTCTGAACGAAATGATTCTGAATCAATCGGACTTTGCATTTAAGACTGAAAGCATCCTTTAGGACGAAGTTGATTCACTTGACTGAATCAAATGTGAAATATGAGAAAGAACCGATTTGGATTGAAACATGAGAGAGGCGACCGTTTTAAACCATTTATTTTTTAACACAAAGTATGAGTGGGAAGACCATTTATGACAAATTGATTCAAGCTAAACAGAAGAAGAAAGACTGAGAGAGGACCATTTGGGTAAGTGTGTTTGATTACTCCTCCTTCTCAGTTATTAAAAACACGTATTATTAAGAATGAGTTAACAAATTAATGAATAAATAAATAAATAAGGAATAAAAGACACCACTTAAAATACTTTATGTAAGTAAAATAATTTTTGTTTAGCCAACAAACTCGGCTAGCTTTATGTAGCCTACTACATGATGCCACCATACAAAATCCTACCCATCAGTCTATAAATATGGTCTACAGAAGCCTGTATTTTAGTGTTAATAAGAAACTCTGGCCTGTGTGATTGCACCTGGCCTGTCTGTTCTAAAATTCCTGAAATCCACTGTAGCATCATGAATAAAAAATCATCCCCTCTTGCCTGCAGGTCTGTGGTGTTACTCACCTCCACGCAAAACACACCGGAATAAACTTGAGACAGAACAAAACATTCGATATTACACCCCATTTGCATATCATTAGCAGAGCAGGGACCACCACCCCCTATGGGTTACTCGCTTATAAATATATTTAAATATATAAATATCATGAATACATTAATTGATATTGCCTTCACGTCCTCAAAAACGCATTGTATAGCTATTTCTCTTGGGAATGAAATGACATATTTGCAGGATCTCAGTCAGACACATACACATTTACACACACAAAAAGCACTGAACGAGAAGTTGTCGGTGTGTTTTTCAACTTTTATCATCCTCATGCTGGAATCTGACTTAAACCACACTTTTCCTTGTTCTGTTTTTGCGGTTCACAGGACAGAGCGATTACATCAGTGTCTTCAAGCCTGAAGACGCTAGTATGGCTCGGGGCGAACACCTGGCTGTGGTTACAGTGGTGGTTGAAGGGCAAAGCGTGTGTGTATGTGTGTGTTGCAGAGAGATACACAGCCACTCTGATCGGCTCCCTTACAACCTCAGAGAAGCCCTCAGAAACTCTTATCACATGCGATTAATATTACAACCCTTCAGTTATGAGACAAGAGGCCACCCAAGTTTCCCATAAGGCCTCTAGTTTAGCGCTGCTGGCCCGTGTCTCAGTCTTCTGAAGAAGTCTCTGTTTTTCTGTAAAGCAAAAGTGAAATAGGTCACCCTTCCTGTCTCAGACTCAACCGCCTGGTGTGTAATATCCTGGAGATGTAACGTCTAGTCAACAAACAATCACCCTTTTAGCTATTTTGTTAGTATGTAATTCATCGGTGCACATTATTATTGCAAAAAGTGCAAAATTATTTTTAAAAACAATTAAATATTACATATTTTTCAGGTAAATAAAAATTGTATTGCTTCTATATCTTTAATTGCTTACCAAAACATAATGACTTGCTCCTCCCCGATACAACTTTCGTTTTCAATTGACAAATCCATCTTATAAAAAACACTTTTCACAATCCAGTCAATTTCTGGTGAATAAAATCAGGGCTTTTTTGTAACATTATGAAACTAAAATTAAAACAAAAACATTTAAACACACATGCAAGAAAGTCCCCCTGAAGAAATCTGTATATAAGTAAATGATGAGTTTTTATTTTTAAGTGAACTTCTCCTTTATGCACAGCTTATGAAGAACACTGTCTTTTATGTGACAAGTCTGTTGACCCCTGCATGACCTTGCTATCTCAGCTTGTCATGTGACCATGATTCATCCAATCCTTTGCCAGCTTTCGTTACTTGTTGCTAGCACATTGCTGCCGTGCTCCACTTAGCCAATTAACAGTAAAATAAAGCCAAACAGATTTGAGCTGATAAATCTTTAATGGTACGAGGGATTTTACACAAATGCACACTTGACAGTGCTAATTTAAAATAAATACTGAGCTTGATTAAAAATTCCCCTGGCTGATGGAAGATAAATGTTTAAATAATTTATCAGATTTAATTGACATGACTGTGATGTTGTAAACAGAAATGTTTTGATGTTCTTAATGTATTTTGACACCATGGCTTCTTGGGCTCCGTCCAAGAGAGAAAGGCAGCAAAAAAAAGTGAGACAGCTGCGAAAGCGGTAAAGGGACGTGTGTGTATGTATGCATGCAAATGTGTGTGTGTGTAGCTGTCTGATTCGTACGCTAGCTATGCACTGTGTAAATGAACTTTTGCTCATCTGTATTTACACATTACAGAGTTTGAGCGTAAGCTGTACCGCCATTGGGCATTTTATAATGAGTAATTATGAGAAAAAGATGAAAGGATAGGGAGAAAAGGAACAAGGGAAGGAGGGTAAATCAGATCAAATGAGAAGAGAAAAGCACTGCATTCCTGAAGTTTAAACAATAAAGCATGGTGCTAGTAACTTCAAGGTTATGGGTTCGATTCCCAAAGAATGTGTGAACTTAAAATGTACAATTTAAATGCAATATAAGTTAAGTTGCTTTGAATAAAAGCACTTTGTAAATGCATAAAATGGTGAGAATGAGAGGTTAACCCAAGGTTATGGGTTTGATTCTCAGTGAATGTGATAAAATGTATACTTTAAATGGAACATGTTTTGGATCAAAGCAACTGCTAAATGCACACAGTAAATGTAAAAGAATAGTGAGAGAATGAGAGGAGAAACTGCATAAAGGAACTCTCTTTAAGTACAACTAGCAATCCTAAGGTTTTGGGTTCGATTCCCAGGATATGTGTGAAGTGAAAAATGTATTTTTTAAATTCAATACAAGTTGTTTTGGACAAAATTGGACTAAATGCATGAAGGCAAAAAATAATTAAGTGAGAATGAGAGGAGAAACAGAACTAGCAATGCTAAAGTTATAGTTTCGATTCCCAGGGAGTATGTAAAATTTTAAATGCAATTACTTGCCCTGCCTGTTAAATACATAAATGTAAAAAATATATATATAGAGAGAGGAGAAAAATGAGTATGAGAATTCTCTTTAAACACAACTAGCAACCTCAAGGTTATGGGTTTGATTCCCAAAGAATGCATAAATGAATACAAACTGTATACTATAAATCAGTATAAGTTGCTTTGGATAAAAGTGCTTGCTAAATGCATGGATGTAAAAAAAAAAAAATAGTGAGGCAAGAATGAGAGGAGAAACAGATGAGCATAAAGGAATTCTGTTTAACACAACTAGCAATGCCAAAGTTATAGGTTTGATTCCCAGGGAATGCATGAATTAATAGAAAGTAAACTTTAAATGCAATCATTTGCTTTGGATAAAAGTTCTTACTAAATGCATAAAACTAAAAAAAAGAGGAGAGGAGAAACAGATGAGCATGAGAATTCTCTTTAAATACAACTAGCAATGCCAAGGTTATGGGTTCGATTCCCAGGGAATGCAGGAGTTTATAAAAAGTAATCTTTACATGCAATTATTTGCTTTGGATAAAAGCATCTACTAAATGCATGAATGTAATACAGATAAGATGGGAAACATATGAGTATGAGAATTCTATGGGTTTGATTCCCAAAGAATACATAAATTAATAAAATGTATACTGTAAATCAGTTTAAGTTGCTTTGGATAAAAGTGCCTGCTAGATGCATGGATGTCAAAAAAACAAAAAAAAAACAAAAAGTGTCGCTAGAATGGGAGGAGAAACAGATGAGCAAAAAGGAATTCAGCCTCACCCTGGAAAACAAACATGTAAATACAGCAAGACATTCATTGTCACCATGAGCACATCTACTCCATCATGCAGCAGGGCAGGCCGCAGGGGACGATGTGACATGAAACTTCCTGAGACACAGATCTCAAACCCACGAGTGGCATGTCAACCAGCTCCCATCCCAGATAAGACTCATCGGAATGCCGGTAGAACGGCTTCAGAATGTCCGCCAAGCAAACATCTCATCTATAAACAAACACTCTCACTCACCACCATAAATGAATACATCAAAATTTGATGGAGCGGCCATGTTGCAGATCCACGACCCACAGCGAGACACGCCATGATACAATGTATACCAGCATACATGAATAGCAAACAAGAGGTTGCGTTTGCCAGACGCTGTTGACTGAATTTTTAAAGATGTTTTTGGGATTTGACACTGGGAAACACAAAGGCATACGTGCTAACCCAAGCATTCTGACCCAGTAAACAGAGAAGATTTAAGAGGTGGCGTACACAATCTTAGTTTCAAAGCTGTACAAATTGCATCGAGTTTACTGAAAACGCAGCGTTTTTCGTTCTCGTAACACGCGGCAACTGCGCGAAAGAGGGTCTGCTTTGTGCTGACATTACAACGCAAGATAGTTTATTGTGCCCCGTCGCCCCGCACATCAAAGGCAGACGTCGCCTTTAAATGAAGTCGCCCAAGTGGCGGAGCTTTTTATTAACTTCCAATCAATAAACATGCAGTCGGGGCGAGAGGTAATCAGGAAACACTGCCAAATAAGCTGACAATGAATCAAAGCCGCTGCTCGGAGGCAACAGCAAAATCCTAACAAGCAGTTTATTACCGGTAGCTGTTACTGACATTAGTCAAAACCAAGAAAGATAAAATAGAATAAGGAATGTGATGCTGGGAAAGCGCCCACGGGCTGCGTGTTCCTCGCATGCTTTTGATAACTGCACGCCTCCTCTTTGATATGATAACAAATATAAATTGTTTAAAAACATCAAATGCGTGGGAAGTCGGGGCCCACACTTCTATGGAACAGATGCAGCGGCGAACAAAAAACTTAAGGTGCTGAAAGTTAGTTTATATGGGTTGATTAGCTGCTTTTCTGCAAAAGTTTCCTTTGGTTTTTAATAGAACCTCCTTAACCGGTCCAGAATTGCTTTCTCAAACCAGTCAACATTTGCTAAATGCATAAATGTTAAATAATGGTGAGGTGAGAATGTGAGGAAAAACAGATGAGAAATAAAGAAATTCTTTTTAAACACAACTAGTAACTCCATAGTTATAGGTTTGAGTGAACTAATAAGCTCTAAACTTTAAAAGCAACAATTTTCTTTGTATAAAAGTGCCTACTAAATGCATCAATGTAAAAAAAGATAAGAGAAGAACAGATGAGCATAATAAAATTCTCTTTAAAACTAGCAACCTCAAGGTTATGGATTCAATTCCCATGGAATACAAGAACTAATAAGCTCTAAACTTTAAATGCAATAATTTGCGCCGGATAAAAGCGCTTATGCATAAACGTAAAAATGATGAGAGGAGAAGCATGATGAAATTCTCTTTAAACACAACTAGCAACCTCAAGGTTGTGGGTTCGATTCCCAAGGAATGTGTGAACTAATAAACCAGAAACTTTAAATGCAATAATTTGCTTTGGATAAAAGCGCCTACTAAATGCATAAATGTAAAAAAAAAAAAAAAAAAAAAAAAATAGCAACCTCAAGGTTATGGGTTCAATTTCCAAGGAATGTGTGAACTAATAAAATCTAAACTTTAGATGCAATCATTTTCTTTGTATAAAAGTGCCTACTAAATGCATAAATGAAAAAAAAGAGAAGAACAGATGAGCATAATAAAATTCTCTTTAAAACTAGCAACCTCAAGGTTATGGATTCAATTCCCATGGAATACAAGAACTAGTAAACTCTAAACTTTAAACGCAATAATTTGCTTTGAATAAAAATGCGTACTAAATTCATCATTGTAAAAAAAAAAAGATGAGAGGAGAAACATATGAGCATTAAGGAATTCTCTTTAAACACAACTCGCAACCCCAAGTTTATGGGTTCGATTCCCAAAAAGTGTGAACTAATAAACTATAAGCAATAATTTGCATAGGATAAAAGCACCTACTAAATGCATGAATGTAAAAAAAGATGATAGGAGAAACAGATGAGCATAAAGTAATTCTCTTTAAACACAACTAGTAACTCCAAGGTTATAGGTTCAGCTCCAAGGGAATGTGTGAATTAATAAACTGGAAACTTTAATTGCAATAATTTTGCTACTAAATGCATACAGTAAATGTGAAATGGATAAGAGAAGAACAGATGAGCATAATGCAATTCTCTTTAAACACAACTAGCAATCCGAAGGTTATGTGTTTGTTTTTCAGAGAATGCATGAACTAATAAACTAAATTTTAAATGCAATTATTCGCTTTGGATAAAAGCACCTACTAAGTGGATAAATGTAAAAAAAAGATGAGAGAGCATAAAGTAAATCTTTTTAAACACAACTCACAATGAAGTCAAAAGTTTAAACATTAAGTGCACACAAATTTAAATCGTCAGCCGTACACTGTAAAATTAGGAGGTTTTAGGAGACATCAGTTCAACAAGTCTAAAAGTTCTTTGTACATTCTGGCATAATGTATCTCTGCTGGTGTGTCAGACAGCGTAAAAAGCTTGTAAAACTTACTCCAGGTTTAACGTCAGGTGAAAGGGCAGCTTGAAATCAAGCCTGCTCTTGTTCAGGGGTTTGTTGTTTCATTCCTGGGCTAAACTGAAACAGCAGTTATTAAAGGGTTGTATGGTGGATAGTGTGTGTGTGTGTGTGTGTGATCCATATGCCTCTGGTATACTAAGAAGATGCTACTGAGAAGAAAAAAATCTCATCCAAATAATTTTCTTGCCCTACAGGCAGTTACATGCAAATAAGAGATCAAAAGCGTGTTGGATGAAAAAAAAGGCAGATTGGTGTGAATATCATCAGGCAGTGGACTACATGCACTGGAGAAAAATGATGCTGATGCTCACTGACCAGGTACAGAGAGAGAGAGAGAGAGGGAGAGAGAGAGAGATGCAGGAGAGCTCTTCACATGAAACTACAGCATCTTTGATCAGCACATACCACCACATACACACACACACACACACACACACACACACCACATTTCCTCGATGTAGGTTCAGCATCCCAAAGTAAGGATGTGAGACTTTTGAAAACACGCTCACACTCATATATATACGCTTAACTAACTATATAAATGAGGATATATGTGACCCTGGACCAATCATAAGTAGCACAGGTATATTTGTAGCAATAGCCAAAAATACATTGTGGGTCAAAATTATCCATTTTTCTTTTATGCCAAAAATCATTAGAATATTAAGTAAAGATCATGTTTCATGAAGATATTTTGTGAATTTCCTACTGTAAATATATTAAAACATAATTTTTGATTAGTAATATGCATTGCTAAGAACTTCATTTGGACAACTTTAAAGGTGATTTTCTCAATATTTTGATTTTTTTGCACCCCTCAGATTCCAGATATTCAAATAGTTGTATCTTGGCAAAATATTGTACTATCCTAACAAAGCATACATCAATGGAAAGTTTATTTATTCAGCTTTCGGATGACGTATAAATCTTAATTTTAAAAAATTGACCCTTGTGATTGGTTTTGTGGTCCAAGGTCACATATTAAAGATTTCTATTGCTTTCATTTAAAGCTAACAGCTAACAAGGCTGTAAAGCACAGAAGTACAGTTCATTCAGTTGAATATAATAATGTAATATATAAAAAGCTACACAAAATTAGACCAAAAAAAAATTAAATTCTTAAATAAATAAATAAATGAATATTTTGAAAATTAACTAAATGTTTCATTTAATTTAATTAATTTATTTGTATTTATATTAAATCAAATGTAAATCAGTAAAAATTAAAAAATTAAATAAAGTTTTCTGATTATACTTTTGGTAAATTTTAAATCACAATCATATAATTTTATTTTATTTTTATTGTTTAGTGTTAGAGAATTTTTCAGCACAACTGATGAGCAGATGAGAATTGGCCCCAAACACTGTGTTGCTGTGACTACTGGTCCATGTTAATGGTCCATAAAACATGGCCTTGACCAGAGGTCACTATAAATTCCATTACAGCATCTTTAAGCAAGCCTAGCTGAGTTTCTAATATTTGCATATTTAATGTCTGTTAAATATTTACACATTTAAATAGCCAAATATACATGAAAACTACACCTGATAAAAACTATTCAGCTCCAAATCATGTGATTAATTGTGCTCTAAGAGTATTTTTTAATTGAAAGATTTCTGCATGTATAATTTAATAAGATGTACATTTGAAATCTTATTAATGTGATGTTCTAGGGCACAGGCAAAACCAGCGTACGCATTCAGACACTCAAAAAAGCGAGTTAATTTTACTGGAGAATAGATATTTGCTTTAATCTCTAAGGAGTCGTGCCATTTAAATCCTCCAGTCGTGGCGTGTGAATGCCAGCTATCCAAAGAGAGAGGGTTCATCCGGCTGGATTAGAGACACGGTTGCATTTTTAACACTGGTCAGCAGATGCATTGAAAAAAAAAAAATCCCACCTCGAGCCGCTGGAAGAAAACGGAAGGCGTCTCCATTGAACACGAAGCTTTAATCCATCCTCTCCTGTCT
This sequence comes from Labeo rohita, assembly GCF_022985175.1. NCBI lineage: Eukaryota > Metazoa > Chordata > Actinopteri > Cypriniformes > Cyprinidae > Labeo > Labeo rohita. The sequence goes on from NC_066872.1 coordinate 41,351,921, forward strand.
TTTTCACCCTCTCTTTCTCTCTCTCCGCACCTTTCGGTGCCTCATTATTGCCAATCATTTGAATGCGAGTGCCCACTGTCACCTGCTCTGTAATCTGATTACTTCATGCAAGAATTAGTATGTATATTTAATGCAGGATTTTCTTTTTTTATCCCTCTCTTCTCAATCTTGATGAATGCAAGGGGCGAGGAGCGCGCCTGCCAGCGTCATGCTAATAAATGACAGCTGATTTATGCATCTGTATTCTTTTATTTATAAAAAATAGCAAGCCGTCCGATATTCCGATATTAATAATACAAGTGGATCCACTTTGATTAGGCCAGCGCGGCGAGCTGTGCATATTCAGCATTACAATTAAATCTTCTGATGTGAAATAGGAATGACACGCTAATGAAGCGAGCCAGCGAGCCTGAACCAAGACTGTCCAACATCATTATGGGATATCTTAGATGAAGAGTAATTACGCGCGGAACACTGAAATGTCATTAAAAATCTTCAGTAAGTGATTTAACCCACTATTCCTCACTAATGCCAGACTGTTTTTTCTCCTCCACTCCAGGCCGAGGCCGAACAGAAAGTTCATCTTCAGAAGTTCTGGATGAAGGAAGGAAAAGAAAAAAAAATATACGCAGGGACTTAAGAGAGTGATACAATCGAGTGTCCTAATTTAATTTTAATTCGGTGCGTCGGTACTCTATACTGGTGGTACGTAATTGAAATCATTCTTTAATAAATTCTGATGAATTGGCAATTAGGTCGTGGTCTGTTTCCTGGGGTCGGCCTGAAATTGATAGCGCTGGTCCGTGAGCGATATTACTCAGGACTCTTTTTCTCATATTTTGATATAGATAGATGTGGGGAAAGTGTTTGATAGACGTTCATTTGTTTGATTAGACGCTTCATAAAAATGTACAATTTCATTTTAGTGTTATTAAAGAACATTTTTGCAAAAAAAATAAATCTGATCAGTATATGAACATAATTATGCATCTGATGATCAGTGTCAGCAAGTGTTTATGACTTTCATTATTTTTTTCTTTACTTGCAATCTTTTTGTATAAAAATAATATAAATTCTCCTCACTTTTAATTATCGTTGTGTATTTTTGTGCTTTATAAATAAACTCTGCTTTCTTTTTTATTATACACTTCCCTTAATTTCATCAATGCTTGTTGTTAACTTCTGCATTAAATTACATTTCACCATTTCACAAACGCCCATCATGCAAACAATTTTATCCTATTTATTTTTAGCCTGCACAATAATTCTCGCGCTTGAATCCGAATGCCGGTCCGCATCTTTAAGTGGCTCAGTGATCTGTGATATAATGTGTCGGGGGTTTTGTGGCGATGCAGAAAAGCAAATCAGTAATGGGGCCATCGTCAGCTGAGAGCAGGAGACGGGGTGAACACCAGCAACCCTGAGGAGGAGAGACAGAGAGAGACAGATAGACAGAGAGGGAGCCGTCCAACCCAAACGTGCCTTGCAGCCATGCAATTATTTTCTGCAGCGTGTTCCAATATCAACTCGAGAGCAATGCAAATTATTTAAGACACACTTTTTTAGGAGCTGCAATTATAATAATGATGATCTCAATTAGCGTTGCCATCGCCTCGGACTATTTAGCAGGCGATTCTGCAGCCGCGGGCGAGTCCCCACTGGAGAGCAGGAACACAATGTCAGGGCTGAGCGGAGAGGGACTCTTTTGGCCTCCGAATCTCTAAACCCAATTTTGATATTTTTTTCACAACACCACATCATTTTTGACGCCTTTTGCTAAGAGACAACTAAATTAGGCTGTTGTATGTGCATATTAAAGATGCAGTCGACTGTCATACACAATCATTACAACAGGCCTCTCAGTTTATACAAACATACACAATCATGTGTAGAGTAATGCATTTAAAATGCAAGTATAGCATGACACTAATTTGATAAAATCGCTTACCTTTGCATGTCTAAAGTTAAATCACATTTAAGTTGGCTAACACTTACTTTGTGTGCATGAAGTGCACAAGGAAACCAAAAACGGACTTTTTACATTCACTTGCATGTTCATCCGCCAAGAAAAATAGTACCACTGAAAGGCAGTATAATAAACATTTGTGCGTATAATACTTAATATAAGCTTTACATTTTAAAAAATAAAGTTCTAAAAGAGGGTTTTCGCAGTAGAAGAAACATTTTTGTGTGAAGAACAGAATAATAAAAAAGATCATTTAACACCCACATGCACCCTGTGACAACAAAACCGGTCATAAGGGCCTGTTTTTTTTTTAAATGAGCTGAATAAATAAGCTTTCCATTGATGTATGGTTTGTTAGGATAGGACAATATTTGGTCGAGATACAACTATTTGGAATCTGAGGGGTGCAAATCAAAATGCTGAGAAGATTATGAGGAAAAACTACGTTTTGATTTATTTACTGTAGAAAATTTACAAAATATCTTTATGGAACATGATCTTTACTTAATATCATAATGATGGCATAAAAGAAAAATCAATCATTTTGACTCATACAATGTATTTTTGGCTATTGCTACAAAAGCTACTTATGACTGGTTTTGTGGTCCAGGGTCACATTTGTCTTAAAGGTACGGTGCAAATTTTTTTGTTAATATTAAAGGAATAGTAAATTCATCCAAAAATGAAGATTTATTTAAACTTTACTCACCCTCAGGCCATCCTAGATGTAGATGAGTTTATTTTCTTCATCCTGAAAGATTTGGAGAAATTTAGCATTGCACTTGCTCACCAGTGGATCCTCTGCAGTAAATGGGTGCCGTCAGAATGAGAGTCCAAACTGCTGATAAAAACATTACAATAATCCACAACATGACTCCAGCCTATCATTTAACATCTTGCAGCATGAAAAGTTGTGTGAAACCAAAAAGAGACTTTTCACATTCATTTACGTTCATCCACCTAGAAAAATAGTACCACTTCTAAATGATTTTTAGTTCCCTAAAGAACCTTTCAGGTAATACTCTAAAAATAAATGTTCTTTACTGGCATCTATGAAGAACCTTAAACATCCATACAACCAGAAATGCAGAAAAGGTTCTTAAGAGTCAAGAAAGGTTCTGGAGATTTTTAAAAGGTTCTTCAAAATGGTTCTTTTAGGAACTGTTCACTGAAAGGTTCTTTGGGGAACCAAAAATGGTTCTTCTATGGCATCGTTGCAAAAACGTCCTTTTGGAACCTTTATTTTTAAGAGTTTTTAATTTTTAGCATGAAGAACATTTTAAAAATCTAAAGAACCCTGTTTTGCCGATAGAGAACGAGTGTACTGTAAGCACAATTTTTGCTTGTTTTTATGAACTAAAGAACAATTTATGTTACCTGAACATTCCTTTAAATCAACAAGAAGTACACTCTATTTTTATTAGTAGACTAGGACATTAGTGAATGTGAGACCTCTACCTAAAGAACAAAATGTATGCTGACCTATTTCAGCTCTCTCAGTTCATGTGGAAAAGGCTTGCACCGCTATCCCATTCTTTTATTCATTGCTCTGTAAATAACTCCACTTTATGAAAAGCAGCGAATGTGACTCACGGATACCTCTAACCACAAGCCATTATTATTTCATGGCTTTTGAAAGAGGGGTCTGTAATGTGGCTCACACTTTAATGTCTGCGCTCGCTCTGATGTTGTGTGGTACACAGCGGCCCTTGTTGCACGTCGTATGCCATCCCTCACTTGAATTCACAAACACTTCCAAGTGCATAAAAAGCACGGAAGAATAGTGTCCTGAGAGGTAGCGTGCCGCGGAAACTGCCGGAGTAACTGCAGCAAACCGGGACCAGGGGGGCGTTTTGATTGGGCGAAACCTAAAAAATCCAAATTTTTCTCCATGACCAGTGGAGGACCTGCTAAAAGATGGATTCTCAGGGGCCTGTTAGCTCAGTCTTTGTGGTGAAGTCGAATCCCTTCAGAGTAAAAGGCCACTGACGGAGCGGCCCATCAGTCAAGATAAAACTGTTATGCATGAAAATGAGCGCCGGGTCACACCAGGGACTTGGGTTCAATCACGGCCTGCCCGAGCACCTGCTCGTGACTTTGACAAGTTTGCTTTTACTATTTTACACGCCTTTTACAATTTTCTTGCAAATTTGTGGTCAACGCATTTCAATTTCAAAGGCAGAAATGAGGTTAAATCACATCTGTCTGAGCTGACCCCGAGTAAAACGTGCCGTTTCCTTGGGAAAAGGGTTCATTTGTTTGATCAGAGTAAAACCAGGATAAGAAATAAGATCATTTAACACCCACATGCATATTTGTCTTAAAGGTACAGTGCAGTTTTTTTCAATTTTAAATGAATAGTTCTCCCCAAAATGAAAGTTTGCTTAAAATGTACTCAACCTCAGACTATCCAAGATTTAGACAAGTTTGTTTCTTCATCAGAATGGATTTGGAGAAATTTAGCATTACATCACTTGCTCACCAATTGATCCTCTGCAGTGAATGGGTACCGTCAGAATGAGTCCAAACAGCTGAAAAATCCACAACATGACTCGAATCCATCAATTAACATCTTGTAATGTGAAAATCTGTTTGTTGGTATTAAACAAAATCTGCAATTAAAATTTTTTTAAATTCAAACCATTGCTTTCAGCCAACATATGAGTTGTTTATTTCTAAAATTGCTTTCTCCAGTTAAAAAGCCATTTAGTCTGAATCAGGAGATAAATATGCACAGATCAAGCACTTTTTACAAGTGTAAACAGTCCAAAATTGTCCTAAACATTTATAGTGGTGCATTTTAATGTGAGAGGATAACAATGAATGGATTTTTTCACTGGAGGAAGCGTTATTATGAATTATGTATTATGATTTTTGCCAAAAGTGACGGTTTAAAGTTAAAACGACTTAATGATAGATTTGTTTCTTACGAACATGCAGCTTTTTGCTTCACAAGACATTGTGTTGTGGATTATTGTGATGTTTTTATCAGCTGTTTGGACTGGCATTCTGATGGCACCCATTCACTCATTTATATCTTGGATGGCTTGAGGGTGAGTAAGCTTTGAGCAAATTTTCATGTTTTGGTGAACCATTCCTAGATTCCTTTTTCCTGTACTAACTTAAAATGTAAAAAAAAAAAAGACTTCTGGTTCATTAGCCGCTATAGAGGGTTTGCACTTACGTCACGATTTGGTCAGTTACCCGGATGCGCGGCCATATTGGCGATACTCTGATGTAAACAACAGTATGATTGCATGGTTAATGTACTCCTGAATGCGTTATTCTGCTAATTTATGCTGTCTAAACCATGGAAAAACTTGTGGAAGCTGCTAATTCATATAGAGGAGGAGTTAGTAAGCAGAAAGGGCACAATATTTTGACAAACTAAAGTTAACAGGTGGTAAAAATATGTACAAGCAGCATAATTAAAATATTAGCCTAATATTTCACCTACCTGACCAGAAATGATAAGAACAAACACGAATGTTGTAATGTTTCTTGGACATCCTGGTTCAGTTTGGCCACAAACGCCTTTTGTTCCTCAGACTCTTCTCCTTGATTTGTTATAACTTTAGGCAGTTTATAGTACTCTAAATGTTTTTTTCCCCAGTCCGACTAATTAGTACAGCCCAAAACATGAAATAACTGATCATTTTTAGCAGCAAAAATCAGCAACATATGCGAGTTTCCTTCAGTTCTGTGGCACTGTTTACGTTCAGCACCGCCATATGAGGCGTTGTGAAAACAACGAGAAGAATAACAACGGTAAAACTGTTTGCACAACAAACCAGTGTGTTCATAATTGAGGTACTACATTAAAATAATATGTTAAGACACACCAGTTTGCAATATCGGCCAGCAAAGCTGGACACGGACGAGACCGGAAACCAGACCCTTAGAAATTACAAATGGCGGCGCCCACTCTTAAGGTAAAAAAATAAGGTGGATAGCGTTTGGAACGGGACTGTCGGTTTGTTTCATTATTATTGTTATAATAACATTAATTATTTTAAAGCTCTTTTTAGTTTAAAGTGTAGAAAGTTACTTTCAAACGTCCTCAGCGACTCGGCTATATGCGCGCCATGCATTATTTCTGGGAAATAAACCGCTCCCTCACGCCTTGCTTTTCAGCGTTCAAGTAAACACACGCTGCAGCTCAACTGGGGACCAAAAACATAGCAAATACGCATGAAGATGTGCCGTTTCCCCTCACAGAGGGCTAGGCTGCATCCCAAATAGCCTTTTCAAGTAAGTTGTGCCGGGCCACGCTCTCCTCAGATCAAAGCCGAGGACGGAGAGAACACGGGCCGCGTCCATTACCCGCACCTCTGGCTGCACGGGCGGCTCCTCTCCCCTCGTCTAAACAACACTCGAGGTGCCGAGAGCCGGAACAAAGCCGTGTAAGTCGGCTATTAAAGTTTTATTGTTTTTTTTTTTTCCCGCCTCTCTTTTCCGAGCTGTTTTTGAGTTCCTGCGACGAATTCCTCCACGTTGCATAAAAGCATAATGCAGCCCCCATTTCCACAGGCTGCGTCTTTGTAGAATAAAAGATAAATGTGTACAAAAAAGTAAGAACTCCCTGATGTTGGAGGTAGACAGTTGCTTTTCAAATCCTAGTTTTGGTCCTTTATTTTATTCAGCAGTGAAAAGCCATGAATACAGAAAATAATAACGGCCGTTACAGTTCTCAATCGTGACCTCTACTCTCGCAGAAATCCGTAACATATGGACACAGTACACGGTAATGAAAAGTATCAAAAAGGAGTCTCGATTCGAACGAAACGAAACCAAACGAAAAAGCAAAAAACAACCAAAAGGTATTCACCAATTACATAAACATGTTTTTTTGCTACAGTCCCAATTTACTGTATACATAGGGGATCATATTCCCGGAGAATGATAGTTATTAGAAAGGATACATGACTCAACTGCCAGACGTAATGCTTCAGAACGTATGCACAGAGGTACAAGCAATAAATACACACATTAGGAAAAGCCTTACAGCTACGCAACGCAGATGCAGGAAAAGCAGGTTTGCTATTCTTAGCAAGCAATGAGAGAACAGTAAAAATTCAGGAGGAAAAAAACACTGATCTTTTTAGCTTAGAAAAAAATGTCTGGTAAATTCATGGGTCCACCAACATTTTTTTTTTGTATCTTTTTACATAATATGCACAATTATCAAAATACAGACAAAATCATCCCAGAAAAAAACCCAGACAATCCTAAAATCTATTGGAGGAGATTGCCGATCTGGAGGTTCTTCTGGTATTATGTGCAAGCAACTATTTTAGACATTTTTTAAAATGTTTTTACAAAACCCATGCAAACTCTACAGGTAATATGCATTCTGTGGCTGAGAGTTTCTTTTTGTCGATCATCATCATCGTCGTCGTCATCTCCTCCCGGAAACAGTATAGCTGAGGTATGCACACTTTATGCACTTAGTCCATCGTCATCATCATCATCATCATCATCATCTGACGTTTTATTATACGTGTTTATTAATTCTTATTTCCAGTCCACCAAATGAATTTAGACATGCATTTTTTAATAACACAATATCCCCTTACAGGTATTTTTACATATTCATTCTACAAATGTTCTGAGGACAAACTAGTTCAATGCAAACCCTTCCACATCTGCCTTTGGGAATGTAAACTGGCGCTTTTGGCGACGTCCTGCGTGAATCGGGCGGAAAAATGTGTCGGTGGCGTTCTAACGATTCGTGCAATCTGCCGTTTGTTCGCTTTGTTGTGAAGAGGTAGAAGCCTTTTTTGGATAAGTGGGAGAACCCTTTTTGTATCTTCTTATTCAAAGACGCTGCGTCCTTATATTTGGTGCCATAAAATTATTATGAATGTCATCTTCAAGTCAATTTGCTGACTCCAGCAAAGGATAAGGGATACGCTTTGTTCCTGGATCCAGCTTCACTGTCTTATTAGCGTGTGAGAGTGTGAGAAAGTGTGTGTTGGTGTGCTAAAACTAGCAGCCAACCCTTCAGTTTGGCACGAAACGGGAACAACTGCACAGTATGTTTCACGCACACACACACCCACAAGAGAGAGAGAGACAAACTTTGACATTATCGGTTACAACACAAAGCAGTTATCCGTTTCAAATGGGTTTTCTGCATTAGAGAACAATCAAAGAAAAAGAGAGAGAAGAAAAGGAAACAGGCTTTGCGTTATTTTCATCTCCATCCGCTGTATAAGAAGAGGCAGAAATCTGTATAACTTTGGTTTGACTGAAAACAGAAGCAAACTTTAAAGCAACAACCGCTTTTCCTCGATGACATCAGCAACGTTCACATCAAAGCGTTTCACCTCAAATAACTGGTTGCTACTTATACATGGTCTAACCACAAACCTTCCCATGATCCTATATAGCCATGAATTATACAATGAGTCTGAATCAATGGAGCAAAGCAAACGTCAGCTGGAAAAGGATCGCTCCTCCTCCCGTCATGGCTCTGTTGTTTGCTTTTACAAGATAACCAAGCCACATCATTTCATATCGACTTGAAATCATGACTTTTTTGGCTTCACTAGATATCTTAAAGTTTGGTTACTATATTTTCGCTTTCGGCTCTGAAGAAACTCGACGGATATAAGACATGACACGTCGGACAGTCACAATGAACAGTACATTTCACTAGTAAAAACGATGACAGGATGGCTTACGCAAATCATAGTAAAAAGAAGGAATACAAAAGTGACCTTTTCTGCACTTCCACAAATGGTTGTTTTGGTCGTGATCCATTTATAGCTGCTCTCTCGCTCGGCCCGAGCGAGCGCTCCGTCTGTCGATCAAATTACATCAAAATCATTTTACTCTTTGTACAGGGCTAAAGGAGACAATCCCAGAGGTTATTCGAAGGTAGTTAGTGGAAACAAAACAACTTCTCTTTGTACTAGTTAAAGTCACAGAAGACTGACCAAAGAGTCTGGCGGCTTCTGTCTAAGCTATTGGCCGTTGATAGTGTTGGCTTTGGTTTCTAGCTGTTGCCTGTGACTCTTTGCAGGTAGACAAAGCTTTAGAACAAGGAGGTAAAGAGACTAGAAGAGTATGCAGAAACGCATCTTTTTCTTGCGTGTTTTTCCTCTCAGCAGAAACAGAGCTAGTGAGACTCGAGACCTACTTTGTGTTTTTTTTTTTTTTTTTTTTTTTTTTTTTTTTTTTTTTTGGACGGCTGCAACAGTCTTGACACCTCGGTTGCGTTATTGATGCGAATGCCATTTACAGTTGGTGGCGGCACAAACGTGACTCGAACGAAACGACAGTGATGGTGGGGGCAAAAACAAATGAACAGCAACGACAACAAAAAAACCAGCTTTTTTTCCTTTTTAAAATTTTGTCGACATACAGGCAGTGACACTAAGTTTTGATACTACTCATGTGCAAAAAAGAACAGAGCAACAACTTGAATTGAACCAGCAATTGCATCTAACACCGACGACTACTGTGGCTTGGATATTCACAAACTTAAAACTTCTTTTTTTTGGCAGTATATGTGGCCGTTGGCTTTCTACAAAACGGACTCGCTCCCGTCTTTCGCTTCTGTCTTTCTTTCGGTCCGTGAGCCTCGTGTTTGTCGCGTGAGGTGGCCGAGTCGATTCGAATGAATTCTTGTCCTTTTGTTCTTCCTTTCGTGTTTGTTTTTAAAAAGCAGACGTCTCGTGTCTGTCCATCTGTGGTCCCTAAAGATCTGCGCTATGGATTTTCTTCGGGCCAGTCTCCAGATGCATGCTAAATAAATACTCCCGCCTGCTGCGTCCAGTCTTTTTGCGTTTGCGGTGGTTGTGGATTAGTTGAGGGGCGGGGCCTGAAAGAGCCAGAGCCCCGGCGAAGGGGTGGGGCAAAATAGTCATTCCAGGTCCTCCGATAGGTTGCCCTCCTCCAGCTCCCGGTCATCATCCAGCTCGGGACTGTGATTGGCCGTGGTCACCAATGACATCGGACAGTCCTCGTCGTCCATGTTTAGTGGCTCCTCCTTGACGTGAATCGGAGGCCTGCGGAAGCGGAAAAAATTGGCCACAAATTAGAAGAAGGTCTGGTCAAATATGTTGATCAAAAATGAAGTAAAAACAATTTTTTATTTAATATATATGAAAATGTAATTTATTTCTGTGATCAAAGATGAATTTTCAGCATTATTACTTCAGTTTTCAGTAAAAATATCCTGATTTGGTGCTTAAAATGCATTTCTTATAATCAATGCTGAAAAGAGTTTAATATTGCTTAATATTTTTGTGCAACTGTGATACTTTTTTTTTCAGGATTCTTTGATGAATAGAAAGTTCAGAAGAACAGCATTTAGTCAAAATATATTTTTTGAATCATAAAAGTCTTTACTGTCACTTTTGAAACGATTAATATATCTTTTCTAAATAAAAGTATAAATTTCTTTGAAATTCTTACTGACCCTAAACCTTTGAACGGTAATAATAAATAATAAAACAAACAGGATATTCAGGACTTTATATGACCATTAAAGAGGTTTGTTTTGCACTAATAACCATCTAACTACACAATATCACACTTATTACTTAGTAAATAAATAAATGGACATTAAATATGATTTAAGTTCTTAAGTATTAATTTATAATTCTTACTGCCCCTAAAAAAATAAAATGAATAATAATAATAATAACAATAATAATAATAATAAACAAAATAACAAAATGAAAATAAATAAATAGGATTTTCAGGACCTTATATGACCATTAAAGAGGTTTGCTTATTACTTATTAAATAAATAAATAGACATTAAATATGATTTAAGATCAAACTATATTATTAAATGAGAAGATCATTTGATATGTCATTTGATCCATTTAATATGTCTTTTTTGATTAAAGTATTAATTTCTTTAAAATTCTTACTTCCCTTCCTGCCCCTAAAATAATAATAAATAAAAATAAAATAAAAAATAACATTAAACAAATAAATAGGATATTCAGGACCTTATATGACCATGAAAGAGGTTTGATTATTACTTATTAAATAAATAAATAAATAGACATTAAATATGATTTAAGTTCAAATTATATTATTAAATGAGAAGATAATTTAATACGTCATTTGATCCATTTAATACGTCTTTTCTGAATTAAAGTATTCATTTCTTTAAAGTTCTTAATGTGCCTAAAAAAATAAAATAACAAAAATAACATAAAATGAAAATAAATAAATAAATAAATAAATAAATAAATAAATAAATAAAGACACTCAGGACCTTATATGACCATGAAAGAGGTTTGATTATTACTTATTAAATAAATAAATAAATAAGTAAACATTAAATATGATTTATGTTCAAATTATATTATTAAAGGAGAAGATCATTTAATACGTCATTTGGCATTTGATCCATTTAATACATCTTTTCTGAATTAAATTTAATTTCTTTAAAATTCTTATTGCCCCTAAAAAAGCATTAATAAAATAACAATAAATAAATAAATAAATGGGATATTCAGAACCTTGTATGACCACTAAAAAGGTTTGCTTATTGCTTATTAAATAAATAAATGGACATTAAATATGATTTAAGTTTAAATTATATTATTAAATGAGAAGAAAGAGCGATAAAAGTAGCAGAGCTATACAGAAATGTGCTTGTCAGTATTTACTTGAGCCATCATTACACAAAAATTATCTGACAGCAAAATGCATCGACTGACCAATCAGAATCAAGCATCTCAGGAAGCTGTCAAAAAAAAAAAAAAGTACCTATAAGCTTCGTAGCCTATAGAAAAGCAAATCTAAGATCTAATTACAAATCTGTAATGAAATAAGAAAAGTGTAAAAACCAAGTGTAACTCATCAACCACACAAAAAAGATTAGATACAAGCATTCAACACGGCACCAGAGACACCTTTAACTCAAGATGTTTTCAAAGTCGCAAAAGAAGCGTTAACAGCAATTAAACCCCGATTAATGAAGCGCGTGTGGAAACGCGAAAGCGTTGACAGTAAAATATGCTCGCTGCTGAGAAGTTTACTGATGGCACCTGCTATTTAAAAGGGAAAAAAGGAGTAGCTGCAGCCCCATTATAAATAATGGAGAATTTCTCATCCTCTCGCCCCTGGAGCAAAGAGGGGGGGTTTGTTGGGTGGGCGGGGGGAGAGTGGAGCTTTTTTTTTTTTTTTTTTATCTTGTTAATAGAAAGTGCAGGCCTTCGTTAATATGCAGGGGCCGTGGTGGCACTTCTCAAGTGAGGAGACAACCTGCAGCTAGACTCCACCATTAATCAACTTCAGACTGCCAGTTGCCTCGGACACCATGATCCATGTTTTTAACTCCAAATGGATGAATATCTTTACCGACTGTCAATAAATGTAGGGACGAGGGTAAAAAAACACGGAACGGTTTGGCGAGGAGCGGCGAGATGCCGAAGAGAGGGCGGAAGTAGGGTTACTAACAAGAATAATAACTCTGTCATACACAAACAAGGCTTAACATGATCTCGGGCCCTTGGCAGGGAGAGAGGTTTGTGCTACCATGATAAATCTGACAAAACCTAATTATTTCTGACACGTCGGATGCATCAGGAAATCCCGCTGGACTGGAGAGAGAGAGAGAGAGAGGAAAGAGAGAGGAATCCTTATCAACCAGTCTCTGTATTAGGCCGTGTCTGGCTGCTCTCTCCTGGGTCGCGCTCATCAATGGCACGGGGAACTTTGAATATGAAAAGAATTTTAAAAGGTACAGATTACTTTAATATTTATAGCAAAATAGATTAATATTCAGATGTGGAAGCGCCGGGATGTTTCTGTCTCCTGTACTCGGCTACGTGCGCCGGAGAGAAAGGGAGGCGACTACGCCGGACCACCACAATGATATATTTCACACCCTCAAGTAATACCTGTGAATGCGAATTAAAAAGTTCTCCTTCCTTTATTAAAGCAATTAATTCAAGCACAATGGCGTCTGGTCGCCAGACAGTGTAATCTTGAGTAAAGATACGCTTGCGCTGGCATGTCCATCGGCCATTACTAGTTCTTTTTACTAATTTGACATAGTTTTCATAGCTTTATGGAATTCATATCGTAATTTCTCATCATTTAACTGGCATATTAGCCATAAAAACATTGGTTTAATGTTTGCAATCATCAGTTCTGTCAAAATGGTGCTATAAAAGACATTTTTGACTGTCACTGCTCATTGTTAAAGTTTTTTCTTGTAATTTTAGGCATAATAATGATGCTAAAATGTTCATAAACATATTTTGGCCACATTTATCACACAATAAAAACTGAATACACCTAAAGATGTTACGTAGAAACAATTGATCAAGCTTTAGTCTTCCAAAAATGTAATTTTGGATGAGAATATTCCATCATGCTTTGCTCTTGTTGGTATATTCACCTAAGATTGCAGAATGTTTTGTCATTTTATTTATTTTTTTCTTTTTCATAGTTGTACGTCTTTGCCAAAATGTTATGTAGTTTTTGTAATTGTATGTGATTTTTGAAACTTTTTCATTCATGCAAGTTCATTCTCATAATTTCTCTGATACTACAATCTATTTCAGTATCAAAGAAAGGGTAACGTTTTATCGGCCACATTTATTGTACAATAACAAACTGATATACACTTACATAAACAAAAATGTGACCCTGGACCACAAAACCAGTCATAAAGGTCAATTTTTAAAATTGAGATTTATGCATAATCTGAAAGCTCAATAAATAAGCTTTCATTGATGTATGGTTTGTTAGGATGGGACAATATTTGGCCAAAACAAATCTAAATATTAAGAAAATCACTTTTAAAGTTGTCCAAATGAAGTTCTTAGCAATGCATATTACTAATCAAAAGTTAAGTTTTGATATATTTACGGTAGCAAATTTACAAAATATCTTCTTAGAACATGATCTTTACTTAATATCCTAATGATTTTTGGCATAAAAGAAAAAAATATCATTTTGACCCATGCAATGTAGTTTTGGCTATTGCTACAAATATTCCCATGCTACCTCAGAATGGTTTTGTTGTCCAGGCTCACAAATGATCATGCTCTTGTCTTCAAACAGTGTTAATTTGACTGAAAATGTTCAATCACGTCTTTCTCTCATTAGTATATTCACTTGTGATTAACAAGATTTCTATCTTTGTAATTTGCTGTATTTTTTTTATCACTTTTTATCATTTTACTGGTGCTACAGCCATAAAAATGAAGCTGTAATGTTAGTAAACATCTCTTTTGTCATGTTTAATGAGGCCATAAAAGACACTGTTGACCATCAACCCTCACCTAACGTTCGGCTGGCCACATTTATCGTACAATAACAAACAGATATACTTAAAGATATTACGGCGAGACAAATGATCCCGGTCGGTCTGACGTTCCACTGGCCATTAAGCTCGACACAGGCCTTTACTCCTAATGTGAAGAAGCATGGCTTACAGCTTTCATTTGCATTAATTATAAATCAGCGGCATGCTTGTGAGGTCGGAGGAGGAAGGAGAGAGGAAGAGAGAAATGATTAGTCCTTGCCGTCCCTTCTCCACTGTATTAAGATGTCAGGATGAGTCATTTTGTGTTTAATGAGAGGCTGGCATGAGAAAATCTGGAGCCGGAGTCTGTGCCAGTCTCCCTGTGTGTGTATGTGCGTGTGCAGACATTGGCACAGCGCTTGAGTAAAGACGACTATGACTGCAAACACTACCAATTTCAAACATGTTTGTGCAAAACGTGTTGGTTTAAAAGTGTTCAAAAAGTTTCATTACATGTGCCTCTGAAATGCTTGATTCTGATTAGTCAGTAGCAGCATATATAATTAAAAATTATAAATATAAATATAGATTTTTTTTTTTTTTTGGCACAAAAAAAAAAAATCCATAAAATGACATATTTCCATATTATGACAGTGTCTAAATGTTTTATTACATGAGTCTCTGAAATACTTGATTCTGATTGGTCAGCTGCAGCACATATAATTATAAATTATAAATATTTTTATTTGTTCTCTCTAATTTTTCTTTTTGGCACAAATTTACTTCCATATTATGACATATTTCAGAGTAAACA
This sequence comes from Labeo rohita, assembly GCF_022985175.1. Lineage (NCBI taxonomy): Eukaryota > Metazoa > Chordata > Actinopteri > Cypriniformes > Cyprinidae > Labeo > Labeo rohita. Next base: position 41,366,930 of record NC_066872.1, read on the forward strand.
ATGGTTAAAAAATTAGAAAATTTAAATTGTACTTAACTTTATCTATTGAGAATTCACTTGATAAAAACTGCATTAAAAATAAATATTTACATTTTTTATTATATCGAAGAAACTTTCATTTGATCATACTGTATTTGCTGACATAAAAGCATTAAATTGTTCTCTTCTAAACCAGATACTGATAACAAAACGTCAAAAATCATACACATGCTCATACACACACATCTAGTCTGACTGGTGCCATTAATGCAACATGTTCAGAGAAAGGTTAGTCAAACTGTTCTGTTTCTCAAGAGACAAAATGCGAATGTGTTGTCCTCTTCATTATTAAATGCATCCCAGAAAAAGCCACTCTCAAAACATATTTCTTCCATTTTGGGCGTGTAGAGGTCATGTAACAAAGATTTCACCTTTACTGAGCATTTATGTCTTAACGCTTCAGCCAGAAAGAGAGAAAATATGACAGACGGACAGGCAGAAAGAGAGAGAGACGGGTCTAAAAAACACCAGACTTAACTGTCTGCTATTAAAAGTTAAATAACCTGAGGGAGTGAATACACTGGGATTCTGTCTGGATCTCGGATTTGGCCCACTTCACACTACTGTCCCACTTCTGAATCAAACACACTCCTATTAACACACATTTCCAGAGCTTGCAGTGTATTTTTTTAGCTAATAGGGTCTTTGGGTTAGCATTAGCAACTCGAAACGTATAAAACGTGTGTGTGCGCGGGTCTGACGGCGTACGACACACTTCCCGCTGCCCTTAACGCTCGTGCTACTATCTTTGGCTGGGTAAACACAGCCATCCAGCATGAGTGACATCACTGATTAGGGCGAGCACATGTTCTGTATCACCATTCCTCCGACCGGCACCGCATTAATCTTTCATCAGCCTGTGCTCTCTCTCTCTGTCTCCTTCTTTCTCTCTGTGAGCCATTAAAAAAGATGGAAAGGCAAAGATTTTAAAGTAATTAATGATATAGTTAGCTGCTAAATATTAATAGGAACGGTCTTGCATAAAATATAACATCTAAACCTCTGCGATGCGGACAGTGGGGTAATTACAAGGGAATCTATAATTATGGCAGCCTGCACTTCTTACCTATTTATAGGTAAGAGCTGTAATCCAAGAACCAAATGTACACTTAACCTTCAGGTCTACATGATTTTTTTTTGTATGCATATGTAATTTAAATGTAATTTAGGAACCATGTGAATATTTACACCACTCCTGGTTTAATGCTGAAAATCTGACAAAAAAAGACCATATTTGTGACCCTGGATCAAAAAATCAGTCTTAAGCAATACAGGTATATTTGTAGCAATAGCCAAAAATACATTGTATGGGTCAAAATTATCTTTTTTTTTTTCTTTTATGCCCCCAAAAATTAGGATATTAAATAAAGATCATGTTCCATGAAGATATTTGGCAAATTTCCTGCCGTAAATATATCAAAGCTTAATTTTTGATTAGTAATATGCATTGCTAAGAACTTAATTTGGACCACTTTAAAGTGGATTTTCTCAACATTTTGATTTTTTTGCACCCTCAGATTTCAGATTTTCAAATAGTTGTCAAATAAGCTTATTTATTCAGCTTTAAAAACCTTTATGACTGGTTTTGTGGTCCAGGGTCACATTTTTTAAGAAATAAATAATATATTAATAATTAATTCATTTTATTACTGCTACAATATTCAGATTTGTGGCTCACAAAATAGCTTTTTTGCTATAATGATCAAAACTTCATCCTTAATATGTAAGGTAAATATTTTCAAATAAATAATTATTTTATTAATAACTGTATTAAGTGCACCTCATCCCTCAAAATGTACATAAACGAGCAGTTTGCAACCCATTTATGTCCATAAAGTGACATATTACAGAGTGAAATTGGATAAACAATAAGTTTAGTGAACTGAATTAATTTATTAGGATTTAGGAATTTAATTTAAACAATTTAGGAACCTTGCGAATACTCTGCGAATAAACTGCAGAATCAGAGCTAAAAATCTTAAAGAATAAAAGATTTCTTTTATAAATAATATTAATAATAATTTCTATTTTATTTCTATAACAGTTCATTATTTTAGGATCTTAAATACAAAATAAAATCAAAATTGACGAATAAAAAAATAAATAAAAAAACGAATATATATTTATTTATTTATTATTATTATTTTTTTTTTATCTGTGTCTTGTCACTGTCATTCTGTTGTGGAAGCACCTGTCACCATAAAATAGCCAATATTTCATGATCCAATCAAATCCTGTTGTATGAAATCAGGCCCTGCTGAATATTTTGTAAATACGTCACATTATAGATGTCTAAATGCACGTGAATGTGTTTATGTGAACTCACAGGTGGGTCTGTGGGGAGTATCCGGGACTGCTGTGTCCGTTAGTGTCCAGGTGATCTAGCGTGCCGTTGAGATCTTCATGCGTGGTGCCCTGTAATAGGCCGGTCGGGCTGCCGCTCAACAGTCCTGGAGGACTCGCCCCCATCATACCTGACGCGCTATTCATCAAGCCTGGATTACCCAGCAACGGCAAAGAGGTCTCCGCCAACGCAGCCTACGAGAGAAAGCGAGAGAGGGAATAGTTATACTCAAGCATTTTCAAGCCTTTTCAGCAGTCGGCATGTCACGGCGCACGGCTTCCAGCTCGTTCGAGATTATCTCCTCTTTTACTTCCGATTTATTGCTGAAGAATCAGTATGATAAAAACAGATGAGAACTGCCACAAAGTGGCAGGGAAAAAAACAACGGGAAAGTTTCCAAGTTGCAAAAACAATCTCTTCGCCTTACAAGACAGGCCTCAAATGAACAGCGAATGAAGAAAGCCCAAGCATCCACATGATAATGAAACCATCCAAAACTTTACCTCAAAACAGTCAAAGAAAAAAGACTCCTGACATTTTTGCCTCCTGCACATTAAAGTTATATACAGTAATTAAATTTTAAAGTTTTTGCCACGAGCACCTCGCTGGCCGACACCGCGAAGCCAAATCATTTATGACAGTTTGGATAAATATTAATGATTATGCCCTCGCATTTGCACAGGCTGCTATCAATCTGAGGCCAGGCTGGCAGAGAAGGTACCTGCCTCTACCACACGGTGTCCTTCTAGACTCTCACTGCCTGTGCCAACCTCTCTCTCACACACACACACACACACACACACACACACACACACACACACGTTACCTGTAAGCTGGCGTTGAGAGCCGCCCCATAACCCAGACTGGATGGCAGGTTCTTGACCAGCGTCGGGCTCCTGATCAACAAGACGAATGTTTAAGTATATAACTGTGAGAGCATCTAAAAGACATTTAGACTGTGTTTGTGTGCATGCGTACCCTGTTATCTTTTGAGATCTGCGTTTCTGATATTCCATTTCGTCCACGGTCCACACTGCGCCCTTCACGTTCTCCACCCGGACGAAACACTTGTGCAGGCTGAGGTTGTGTCGCACTGCGTTCTGTAAAACATTGAAAATACAAAAATGAGTGCATTTACTTCAATAAACGTATTAGTGTGCATTGTTTATCAATGCATTTTCTTCTTCTTAAAAAAAAAAATAAAAAAAAAAAAAGGTGTATTTTTTTAAAAACAAAAAACATTAACCAATGATATCAAAGCCTATCTGCTGAACACTATTGTTGATGTAACGTTATTGTAGATTAAAACAAAAACTTAAATCATGTCAGTTATTTAAATTACCGCAGTTATTTAAAAATTAAAGGCTATAACAAGTAAGAAAATGTAGAAAAGGACAAGAAAAAAAAAAAGCAATTACAATTCAAAAATTTTTCAAAATGACCCATAAACACTCTTTCATAATCAAGAAGCATGCATAAAAAATAAAGAAATATGGCGTCGCCATAAAAGAATCTAATTAGAACATGTAGCAACGAAGCCAAATAATAACCTTTGCTCATATTACATTTTTTTCATGTTTTATTTGAGGGGCGGGTGTTTTTTTGCTCTAAGAAAAGGGAGAGAGAGGAATATAAAAAAAAACCCCTCATAAGCAGATCTCGCATCTGACCTGAAAATCCCAGGATTTGATTGATCTTAATGCCCATGGCTCTGAATATGATAATTTTAATATTAATGAGCAAATGAGCAGTTTTATTATGCATGCTATATAGTTATAACTAATAAGCTGGCGGGGCTGAGAGCTCGATCCCCAAGCTGAGCTGATGAGACCAAGCGCAGATATTAAATCACCTTTCATTCCTTTTTAAAAATTCTCTCTGTTAATCAAATGACAAGCCCGTCACCAGCCGGCCCTGCCCGGGCCCTCACAAAAGAGCAGGGAGGCTCCGAATGGAAATTCCTGCTCCGCTATTGTAAAAGGAGGGACCCGAATATGCCGAAAGCCCCTGCTTTGCCTCTTTGTTCCAGTTGGGACCAGATTAAAATATTGAGTTGATAAGGACAGAAGCTGGAAACAGGGATGCATACGCATCTCCAAACACACGCTCCGGCAGTAAATGAGTCGTGGCCCAGCATGCATCTGTACGGGGAGCTATTGCACACCCTTGTGGAGCTGTAATCATACACCAGCATCATTAGCAAGCCAAATCCAAATTAATTCACTTTGCTAAATCTAGTGCTGGGAAATGCCTCGCATGCTGATGAGAGCCGGAGAAACCTTTGAGAGGACCTGCGTCTGAGTTAAAATAGAAAGGGGAAAAGCGGCCGTGCGTCTTATCGACGCGTGCCGCGCTCTCCTGTCTAAAAATAGCGGATGGTTTTTATTGTATCCTCCTTTTCTTTTTATCCCCGCCTGACAATGTATTTGTTGGGACAGAGATACAAATGAGGCCTTTTGTACTGGGAAATAAAGTGCGTTTCCTGGATGACAGGGGCATTAGCGCTTCAGAGGCAAGCGGGTCTTAACCTCTCTCTCCATTTGTCTTGTTCCGCTTTTTGTCTCGCCGCGTGAGTTATAGCCCTGGCCGACATCAACAACAACAAGAAAAGGGATGTAGCGGAGTGCGTCTACAAGGCAAACAGCCATCTTTCAAACTAATTAACCAATAATATGCAGGGTGGGGAGGGAGAACAAATGAAAAGGAGACACTGAGAAAGCAGTAATACGCCACGTCTAACAAAAGGTGCTGATGATTGAGTGGCTGGTTAGTAATTAGCGCGTCAGAGCGCACACCTCCCCGTCAAGACTCGGCTATTAATTGCACCAAATTAGAAAACGATATCAGAGGCTGAATTATTCTTTCACTTGTCACAGAGAGAGCGAGATAAAGAGAGAATTCGTCCGTTTACCTTCCAGGTGGCGGCGTTGCGTCTGAAGTAGGCGAAGGTCCGCGTGAACCAGCTGTAGATTTCGTTGAGCGTTAGCTGCATTTCATTTGACTCCATGATAGCCTGCGAAGAGATGCCATTAAGCGGCGCGTTAGAGACTGGAGTGCGTCGAGGCGCTCTCACCCAGATTTAATTCAAGCAGCAATTAATTACAATCTAATCAGGCTAAAGCTAATTTATTTCCCACTCACCTGCCTGATGAGGGTTGCATAAGTAAACGGCGGCCTGACGTCGGCGTTCTTGTAAAACTCGTAGTTTGGGGCGATCTCTGCGGAGAAAAATAAAGAAACGGTAAGATAAATGCAAAAATAAATAAATAAACCCAAGTGTCGCCACCTGGGATAATTGCTAAACGTGTCTCCGCCAGGAATTCATTCAGGATTTTATCAAATTAAAACGAGGGGAGAGTTAGGGGGTGGGGGGGACACTTCAAATCAGCATTTTGCATGTCCAACTAAATACATTTTTAATTAATCTCTCTCTGGAGAAATCTTAAACATTAACACGCTCGTGAAATTAGAGCCCGCGTCGATATTTTGTATGTGTTTGAATAATTCATGCCTTCCCCGCTGCTCCAACACTTGCGGAAGACCAGTAAATACAAACATCAAACAGGATGTTTTTACATGCGTCGCCTTCTTGAATATTGCATCGTTTTATATTTGCCTGTAATTAAAATACATTGAATATTGATGATTTGATTTGAGCCACATTTGCATAAAAAAAAACCCTCCACAAACCTGAGGACAAGGTCATGGAGTATTTGTCGGTGTGGCGTCTGCGCATGGCGCCCATGCTGGGCACGTTGGCGGGACTGAGTACGTTGGGCACCTGGGGCATCTGGGAAAGGGGCGTGACTGGAGCGGTGGGCGTGGTGGGCGTCTGAGGTAAGTTGGGAGGCGAGACGGACGGGAGGTTCTTTGACATGGTGACGCTGGAGACGAGATTCAGCTGTAGAGAGAGAGAAAGAGAGGGTTTGAAACGAGTGCTGGCTCATTCCTACAGCTGTGTTTCCCCTAATAAGCAAAGGAGGAAGCAGCCAATCTGCACTAATTACAGGATGAAATTGTATCATAAGAATTCTAATTAGAGCACGCTGTTAAAGATTATCTAATGATCAGGCTGTGAGTTATCCCGGCCCATCTCTATCCCATAAGAGCTCCCTGGATGCAAAACACACACACACGCACTTACACACATCACCTGGCTTCCTGCCATAACCTGGTGCCTCGCTACTGATCCGTCTCACTCTCTTCCTGTCTTACCACCCAAACAGTGTCAGTTTTTTTTTTTAAATCAATATCCACTGTTTTTGTATCCCAACTTCACCCGAGTGGAAAATTCCACCCTGACCTTTAGCCTCACTGTTAATTCCTTCGAATGGTAATGACATCATTACATATTCAAACCAAATTGCCTTAATTGCGAACTGGCAAGCGGAATTCCGGTCCAACGAGCGCCGGTTGGACATCAACAACCGTTTGTGGCACGTGTTGATAAATACAATGAAATGTCAAGCCGGCTATTCTCAGGCGGCTGCTCTATAGACAATTACAGCTCCACTTAACGATAATGAGATAATGCCAACACAGAGAGTGGCACGCGCTATACCACTCCGCAAGAAATCAATGACTCCTCTAGGGGAATGTTGTATGCTGGCTAACGACTGGAACTAAGACCTTGAAAGGAAATTAATGACAGAGACGCGTTGTCTACCAGAGGGACGTCTTAGGAAAAGGGTAAACGGTTATGTTTTTGACATTACATCACATGCTAAGTAAATACTTGTGTCTTAAAGTCAATATGCAATCAGAATCGACCCCTATTACTTCTAAACATCTTCCTTATGAAATAAAATAAACGTGTTCCTGGTCTTATTATGAACAATTAATTGTCACACATTATAAAAAATAAAACAATAAAATAAAAGAATTAAATATTCTGATTCATTCTGAATTTGAATCTAAATTTCATTTTATTTTATTTTGATTTGTTTTGTTTAAAATAAAATAAAATTTACATTTTCTACAACAAAAATTGTTTCATTTTGCATTTGAATTCAAATTTTTTGTTTAAAATAAAATAGAAGCTTAAATTTTCTACAACAGATATTCTGTTTAATTTTGCATTTTAATTTGATCTAGAATTTTTTTGTTTAAAATAAAACAAAAACTTATACTTTCTACAACAAATATTTTCATTTTTCATTTGAATTCCAATTTCATTTGATTTAGATTTTTTATATAAAATAAAAGATTACATTTTACACACAAACAAATTGTTTCATTTTAAATTTGAATTCAAATTAAAAATTCAAGAATTCAGAATTCAGAAATTAAATTTAGAATTCAAATTTGATGGGGGGGTCCACTGTTACAAAGCCCGCCTCCCCACTCCAAACAAAAACTAGCTTTGTTATATGAGATGTAAATCAATTGTTATTTGTATTCCCATCTTTGTCCTTGCTTGCAAAAATGCAGTTTGATGTGTATAATACGTCGTCAGGGGCCGGGTCATGGCACCAGATTTGAGGATTGTCTCTCTTAATATCTTTCTTATTGCGGCCAAACCACCACATCAGGCCGTAATTACACACTACTCATCTAAAAAGGTTCTGATACACTGTCAAACATTGCAAAAAAGCACTTGATAATAAATCCTATCAGTACTGAGAGAGCGGGGAAGCAGATAGAGAGTGTGCCGCATGTATATTTAAAATGTTAAGACAAGATTTTCCTCCCCTCTCCTCACCTGGTTACGGCAACAAGCGTAACATGTTTGCAGGCATACAATCCGGTGTTTGCAAAATGGAATTTATTAAAGCTTAACTGAGCAGGAGTGAATGAGACACAGGGATCAGCCCTTTACTACCGCTGCTCATCTGAATATATATTCAAGGTTGGCTGAGAGGAAGGGAAGGGGTTGGGAAAAAAAGAGCCCCTCATTATTCAGGACTAGCAGCCTTGGTAACTTTGATTTTCAGCCATCCATGGCATGGCCAAAAGGTAACATTTAATGAAGTGCCATTCAGAGTTTAAATGGGGTCGTATAACAGTGTACCAGCACCTTGTGTTGGGCTACTGATAGCGGTTGAGGGTTTGCCGGTGCTCATTTTGTCCTGCTAATAAATTCGCACTATTAATATTTATCAAATGTGTGGGACGGTTCTCCGTCGGCCCTGTGTGTACGAGGGCGTGAAAGTACCGTCATATTATCTGTAGCATCCCTTTTTTTCCGGGTAGGATACACGTGTTCTCTTTTGTACCTGCGAAAGCGATAACGTTAAAGCATTTGCGCGAGACTTGCACTAAGACAAAAAGGAATGAGCCGAAAAAAAAAAAACGCAGACCCTCGCTGATTATTTAAGAACTCGCCATTAATTGCTCATCATCAAATGCAATTAGCAGTCCTTTCATGTGCGGTTTATGTAATGTAATACTTCATTAATATTATTCATTCATATGCGCTCGTGGATTATAGGCTGAACGTTTTTTATTAGAGTCGATTTCACCGAGCTGCTGGAGTTCTGAGGATGAAAACGAAAAAAAAGCCCTGAATAATAAATCGACAGAGGTGAGCAGTCGATTCCTGATGGATTTACAGGATAATTATTCTGTCTTGTGATTATCTGCTTTATACGGTGGGAGGTGATGAGAAAAAATTATGCTGGGGAAATTAGCTACTTGCTAAGCGGCGGCAACACGCTAACAATGTTTTCCCCCGCAAAATATTGAATAGCTAATAAATAATTCCAATAAATAATATTTATCACAGCCTACTCTCTTTTGTAAACACTTTAATTTCCAGCACAACACTCTGTGTCTTTTATATTTCGCTGTTGATTAACGGTTAAGAATGTGAAATTGGATGTTTTTTGTCTCCAGACGGATGGGCCGTGTTCATATACAGCTCCATTTTTCTCCAAATACACAGCTATATCTCTGAATGTTTACAGATTACGGGTTATTTCTGCACAGATCATCTTCTCGCAGTTTCCTTCTATCATTTCAAACTGTTTGTTTTCTGAAACGAAACGTCTTCCCCCCCTACTTTAAGTGCGCCTGCGGTCGCGGCGCTAAACAGCTTTTACCGGCCAACAGGTTGTTTGCCGTGCTAAAGCCATCAGAGTGTAATGGCTCTACGATTTTTGGCTGAGATCGGGTGTATGATTTAATGCTCTCTCGGTCCTGATAGGGTCCCAAGAAAGCAGGCATTACAAATCCCATTCTCCTCTCATCCTCCAACCGTGTTTAGAGAGCTCATTTACCATCCGAGTCCTGTTTACTGTACGCGTACCAATATGCACTCACCGGTTTTGGTGATGGTTTGGGCTCTGAGGGCCTCATGTGCAAGTGTGCCATCATCGCCTGAAGACGCTCACGTTCTTTAGAAAGCTGTTAGCGGAAAGAGGGTGGGGGAGAGAGAGAGAGAGAAAAAAAAAGAAAACAGGCCGGTTTTAGAAATGAGTGATTTTCCCCAGACTACCACAGTAATACATCTTGTTATCAAGCTTGTCTGCTTGTAATAAATCCTGCATACGGCCGGACCGGCTTCCTTAAGCTCGCCTCACAGACGTAGACATAAAGCAGCGGTTCACAACCGGCAGGCTGTGACCCAAAAAATAGCTGGAGGCCATGTGGTCATGGACTTGCTGCAAAACAACAATTCTAAATGCAAATAAAAAATTAACCATGCACTTGAGTATAATTAGGATAGAACAATGCAGGCTTTTAAAAAGGAGAGGAAAACACATCATATCTTCTTTAACAACTATTTCAAAACAAATTCACCTGTCACATTTGTCTTTTTTGTGCATTTAAACTAAATTAAAGCAATAAGCCCCAAGAAGCCGTGGTTTACAGTGAATTTATAACAGCTAAGAAGCATTGTTAGGCACAACGCGAAGCGAAGTTGTTATAAATTCACTGTAAACCACAGCTTCACGGGGCTTAATGCTTTTATAAAACTGTTATTCCATATACGTAGTAAAGTTTCACAAAATAAAACAGAGCAACTAAAGTGTAATGATATTCCGCCAAACAAAGTAGTTCTTAAGAAACGGTTGTTGTTGCAACAAAGTGGTTGCCGAGCAACACACAAACATAAACAAAGGTGCATGTTTAAGGTGCAATATTAATCACTGTTACCATATAATAATGCATTAGGCATCTTTTCGGAACAGGTTGTCTAATGAACTGATGATTGAATAAATACAGCGTTAACTCAAGAAACACTGTCTATAAAGACTAATGTTTTTGTATGTTTGAGGAGCGGAGAAGAGTCTGAGCATTTGCCATCAAGTTAGCAAATATACTTTTGTTGCAACCACAACTGTTTCTGAGGAACTACATTGTTTGGCGGATGAATAATGTTTGTATTAGTATCATTACACTTTAATTGCTCGGTTTTATTTTGTGAAACCTTACTATGTATATGAATGGCCGCAATAAGCCTCATGAAGCCGTGGTTTACAGTGAATTTATAACAGCTAAGGGGGTTTTAGGCACTCCGGTTCATGTCATGCCTAACAACGCCCCTTAGCTGTTATAAATTCACTGTAAACCTTCTTGGGGTTTATTGCTTTATTGGACCATGTATTAATCAAGGTAAATATTAATTCTTAAAATTTAAAATATATTACTATGTGTGAAAATTCACATTAAATGATAAATAAATGACATAAAAGTTCAGGTATGCAACCTTACTGCAAAGTGATTCCCTTTATGTACGACGTTTCTGTTACTGTTAGATGATAGGAAAGAGTTTTGTACAGCGTTGGACACTTGATGTCCTTGGGTTCTGAAGCAAAACCAGTCGAGAACCACTGAGAGTGAGAGAGAGGCAGATTAAAGCAAGGATAAGAGAACCATTCCTCATGGTGCGGTGATGGAGAGCTGAAGGTGGTGCTCGGAGGTCACGGAAAACAAATAGCACTTCATCTTTTTGTCAATAGCAGAATTTAGGTCAGCAAAGCTCTGACAGTAACAAGCTACTCAGGCCATAAATTAGAGGGTCCTGGTCGGCGACTCAAAGTCCTGTGGACACTGTTAGGGCTGGAGTGGATCTAGCAGCTGCCGAGAGGTGAAGGGGTCCCGCAAACAGAGTGCCAGTCAGTCCCGCCTCCCTGCCTCCTCCCGGGTCCTCCGAGGTCCAGTTAGTGCCCCGGCGATCTGTTATCATCAATCTAACTCACGGAGAGTGACAGGGACCGGCCCGCACGGCGCACCGTCTTGAACTCCGCCGGTGAGCCGGCATTCGAGCTCTGAACCGGGCCTCATTACCACTGACGGAGTGCAAAAAGGAGTGGAAAAAAGCCCAGAAGGACAGAAAACAGCAGCGCTGCTGTAATTGGTCACAGTGTAAGCACGCCGGCTTTGTGGTATCAGCGAACAAGAGAACAAGTCAAGAGAGAAATCGTGATGTCCGTCTGTTATTTTACATATAAACAAGAATTATTCATTGTTCTGTTTCAAGAGCCCAACAAATAAATAGGAAGGGTTTTGCCGAGCGTAAAAACCTTTAAAGGTTGAGGGGAACGCTTGGCTTGCATTCAGATGGGCATCACGAAGGCTTAGAGGAGCCACGGTCAGAAAGCAATCCGCACTACAAAGGCAAAGCGGCTCTTTGCGTGCACAAACGCGAGGGAACGGCTAGATTTACATAAAAAAAACAAGCACAGGCCGCAATTATTCTGCAAGCGGTTATTTATTTGAAATTAACAGAAGAAAGATGGATTTCAACCCCGTGCGCCGCATCCCATGATGCACTGGGAGGTGTGAGGCAAAGGACAGAGCGTTAACTGGCGGGAGAGATGGCCGCAGAGCTGAGTAATAGCATCCCTCAATCACTGCTCTCATTATCTCGCCAGCGTGACACCTTAATAAGGTCACGCTCCAGCTACTGAAAATAGTGGCTCTCTTTAGAGGTTCCTTCAGGTGCAAAGTGTATTTAATTAACACAGTCCAGCCCAGATGCGCGCATATTAATTGGACGGGATAGAAAATAAGCACAAACCATGATTCAATTATAAAGGCCTGTGATGGTTTTCACCTTTGTTGGGATGGATTTGCTCAAGGTGTCCCTTGTGCGTTTTTACACTTTATGCGCCACAAGTTTTTTATGGCAACAAGCTAATTAACAAAATGTTTGGTGTTATGCTGCAAAAAAACAGTTGAACAAGTGTGTGTTAAAGACAACATGAAAATAAAAGCAAGCAAAACCTGGTACTGAACATTCACTTTTCACACTTGGTGCAAAAAATCCAGTCTTGCTCTAAATTAAGGACTAATATCTAATATCTTGTTTTCAAACATGTTTTTTAAACTGGATGAGCAGATTGTCCTGGTTGCAATCTGCCAGTGCTTACATTTATTCATTTAGCAGATGTTTTCATCCATATGCAATGTTAAGTTTCAAGTATAAGTACGTACACAAGCTAGGTAAAGCCAAGTTTTGATAATGCAACATTTTCAATTTGTAGAGAAATCAGTCATTGTGAATGCCATTTTATGTTGTCTTTAAAGTGATAGTTCACCCAAAAATGTCAATTTTGTCATTTACTCACCCTCTCATTCTAAATCTGTATGATTTTCTTGTGTGAAACGTAAATGTGTCCATGCAATGAAAGTCAATAGGGTACAAACTATCACTGAACCAAAATTGACTTTCATTGTATGGACAACAAAACATTTTTCAAACCCATTTTCAAACATCAGTCATACAGATTTGAATGACATGAGGGTGTGCAAATGATTGCAGACTAGTCAATTTTAGGTGAACTCTTTCTTTAAATGCATATATGTAACCCTGGACCACAAAAACAGTCATAAGTAGCACAGGTATATTTGTAGCAATAGCCAAAAATACAATGCATGGGTCAAAATTATCGATTTTTCTTTTTTATGCCAAATATCATTAGGTCAATTCTTTCATTTACTCACCCTCTTATTATTCTAAAACTTGATTTTCTTGTGTGAAACATAAGTGACCATACAATGAAAGTCAATGGGGTCCAAACAATCACTAAACCAAATTGACTTTCATTCCATCAGGTTCGAATGTAATAAGGGTGTGTAAATGATCCCAGACTTGTCATTTCCAGGTGAACGGTTTCTTTAAAATGTGCATATGCTTGTATTCATGTGTCTACTGTACCTGTATCTCTAGCTGTTGTACCACCTGCATCTGTACTCGGCACTGGGCGGTACTCCTGTCGTCCAGAGCGTGTTCATTGTTAAGGTGCCTGCAGGCAAATAGGAGAAACAGATGAGAAACCAACCCTCACACAGACACACACACAGGCTGAACTAATAATAGACGGTTGCTGTTGATCAACTACCACTGTTGTTGATGAATATGATTTCTGGATTACAGGACGTCCAGCCCATTAGCTTTTAACAAGCCGCCGCCATCTAACAAGTGTGTCCCGCGCTCGCTGAAAGCCGGTGTTTAACATCACAATAGCGCGACTGTCATGCGAATGAGAGGCAGCGCTCAGAACACAACGGCTTATGAGGGATGTTGGCGTACAAAAGGCCTCGCGCAGAGGTTTTGTCTTCTACATTTATCAAGAAATAAATACAATAAATGCAATTTAACTCGAGTAACGTTTAAAAAGCGCCTCCTACGGAGAGTGCATTATTCCGCCGACATATTAAATGTATCTACTCATCCTTTCATTAGAATATTACGCAGGGGGGGAAAAAAACCCACTTCAGACTGCAGAAGCAGTCAATGGCGGTTTTCCTTGATTGGATTTTGTCTGCAGGACACAAAAGAAGCCCGCCATTAAAATAGACCTTTATTCCCGGCGAACGCACGGAGGCGAAAAGGTTTTTAAAAGTGTTGTGATGTTCGGTAATGAGCCTCTATCTAAATTATCATTGGTGACAAACCCACAAAGCGCTCTTTTAGAAGACATGCTTGTGAAATGCCAATGCTGCCACTCTCTTTCCTGTAATTATAGGTTAGCTTGCAGACCCTTCAATGATCATTTACAGTACAACCTCCAGTGCATTAGTGTGAGCTTAAATTGCGCACACACACTCGCGCGCAAACACACACCCACCCACACCGAGCTAGTTTTAACACTACTAAGCATTTTCTCTATTCATTCTCTATTCATAGCGCAAGCTATTGTTTATGTGCAAAACGCAAAATAACAACGTATTCATAATCCTCCTCAAACACGCCAATCAAAGCAGAGGACATTTGAGAACACAATGGCCGCCGCTACCTTTCAATTACGCCCGTGCCCATTTAAAATTATTTCATTCCATCACGCCCGCTTTTGCTATTGTAACCGTTTCAGGTCTAATGCTCAGATATTCTCCATTATAAATCAAGAGTGAGATAGCATTGAACAGAAGAAGAAGGGAAAAAAAAAAAAAAAAAGCCTAGGATGACTGGAGAGTCGGTGCCTTTCTCCGGCCCCGTGCCTAATTGCTGTTTCAGAATGCGCATGCAAAGGGGCATTTCATTAATCATGTAATCAGGTCCCTCGCAGGGAACTAATGCTGCAAATACCCTTTTCATTTCAATGCTCATAATGCTATCTTATGCACTTGATGTATGGTGGATGTCATAAATTACAGCTGCTTCAAAAGCCACGACTGGCTAGTTCTGCCGTCCCGACAGGTAGCTCGCTAAATAACATCTTATCTCGCACGCCCCGTTTCTCATTAGTGACCATCTAGATCTTAATCTCTTTTTCTTGTTTCTTTTAGGAACGTGAAGTTTTCTTCTCTAATGGAAGCCTGTTTCCTTCTCTGAGAGTAAATAAAATAAATGCAATTGTTTAAATACTAGGTTCTTTATGCTTGTTTGGAGATAAAGAGTCACAATTATTAGAAATAGACATAACTGCAAGATATTTAAGCAGTTATGAGAATGTCATGAAAGTCTGAGACATGAAGTCTGAACTTTGAGACAAAGAGTCGCATATATAAATATGTGGAAAAATATGACCTAAAAAAAGAAAATCACAATGGCAAGTCGCAACTGTGAGATACAAAGTCACAGTTGTGAAACACTAAGTCCCAATTATGTAAAAAAAAAAAAATTATTAAAATATAATAACAGAAACAAATGAGATAAAGTAACAATTTTAAGTAAAAAAAAACAACTAATAAAAGTCAAAAATGTGATATATAAAGTTGAAATTATGTGAAAAAATAATTAAATAGGGAAATATAGTCAAAGTTGTAAGATATATTTACAATTAATAAAAGAAAGAAATTGTTATGAAGTCAAAATTGTGACAAAGTACCAACAGACCAATTATAAGTTTGTAAACATTTGGATGCATGCATCATGATTGCAGAAAACCCTGGAGAGATAGCCTTTACGGCTAGAGAATTACACAGATACGGTACAAAATAGTTCAATTTAAAAAGATTATAGATTGATTAGATGTCTTTTTTAAAATATTCTCCGCATATTACAAGTGCTTGTCACTGATAAGCACTGTTATTCAACGAAACTGGCGTTAGATAGTGGGATAGTCTTACAGATCTGAAACATTAATGACGTTTTCTGTGGGCGGAGCCTATCTGGTGACATGAATGACATGGAACAAAAGAATAAAAAAAAAAGGTAAATTTGATTTTATATTTCAAAATTCTGACTTTATTCTTGCAATTCCAAGATTATATCTCACAATTCTAATGAGGAAAAAAAACTTGTCATTCTCTCTTTTGCCCTTTGGCTCAGGATAGGAGTTTATGTCCCACACTTCTGGCTTTTTTCCCCTTAGAATTGAGTTATAAAGTCTGAATTTGTGAGAAAAAAAGTCAGAATTTTTAAATAAAGTATATTTAAGATAAAATATATATAAATTTATCGTAAAAATTTTTATAGCAATAGGTTTAAATAATATTTAATGCGGTAACTGTAGGGTTAATACAATACTATGAACAGCATACGTGAATATTATGTAGACCTATTGTTTAAATCAAATTTATGCTTTAAAAGTAGAGTAATCATAGCAGTTTTCATCCATAGTATGTACGTTTAAACGTATGTGTTTAGCTTTAAATGGCGTCTTTGACGACAGTATTCTATAAAATTTTTTTGCATTCCGATTTTGACATCAAAATAGCTTTTTTCTCTCTTATTTCATGGATTTTACCCGTTTTATCTCCACCAGTGTTTTCTTGCAACCACTGACGTCTGTGGACCAGTGAAGTAACTGACGTCTACTCCAAATTGGTCTACAGTAAGCTATAAAGTCAAAAATGTAAGCTATAAAGTCACAATTGTGAGATACTAAGTAGCAATTGTGAGAAATGAAGTCGCAATTACCTTTTTTAATAGCCAGCAGGATGAAATACAGCACAACAGAGTCTTCAGCGAGTGCTAACGCTAGCGAGAGCTAGTTAGTGCTGGTGATTACATCCAGATTACTGCATGGCTATGAAATATTCAGGCTGTAGGTGTTTGACTATGCATTGATAAAAGCAGGGGGCTGGAGGGGGGTTAGATGCAGTCACCAATATCTCTTAATGAGCCTGTGGCGCTGGGTTTAGTTCAAACAGAGAGGTGAGAGGAGAATGAGACGGGGCCGCCCGCTCGCTCTGAGCAAACATCTCTGGAGCCGCCTGTAATTTATGGGTCACTTTATAGGCATATTGATTTTTGTTTTGAGATGGGGAATGAGGGCTCTGATGGTCTAAGAAACAGACGGACAGGTACGCAACGGACTGCGAAGTGCATCCACAGACAGAATGAAATCGGCTGAGTTAAAGCTAGCCGAGTAGGCCAACGTGGACCATTTCGCTAAGGACTCATCACTCGTTGATTAATCTAACCTGGGACTTCCTGTTGGCTTTCATTAGCGCCCAGTTTAGGACGCAGCACTGTAAGAGGCGAAAGCTCGGCAGGTTGCTTCACCAGTTCTAAATGTTAAATAGCTGAAAAAGACAATTAATTTCCCTGTAAAAGCCCTGTTAGATCATGCAAGGGTTTGTTTACGGAGATACACAAGCTCATATTGCGTCCACATGGGAGAGATGCTACAGCACTGACAGCACGTCAATCTTTATTACAGGCCAGCGGGTATGTCTGTATTTTTCTCTCCCCACTCATCCTGATTCTTCTCAAACATGTGAGAGGAAATCAATAAGGGAACTAGGGCAGCAATCTGGAGCTTAAACAATAACAAAATCGCCTGCGTAGCAGAACAACATTAGAACGCTATGAATTCATTAGCCTCGTCTTTTAGCTGCACGTAACCCCCAAATAAGTTGCCCCGAATCAGACCCGCAAGACGCGTGCTTTGTTGCATTAATACACACGTCTCGAGGTGTACCCGCGTGCTTGCACGCACATTCACGCACGTCTATTTGAACTTCAGAGCTAATATAACGTGCCAGGCACCTCTTGGCTACCCCTCTCCAGGTGCACGGCGCATGAAAGAGTGCAGAGCTGCGCTTAAATGCTGATCTTGACAACTTTCTCAGCAACACAACAAAGATTACAAAACCGTGGCTGGTTTCTTCTCCGCGAGCTACAAGCCCGCGCAGGTTGGGTGAATCCCTCCGCCCCCTGCTTCCCCATCAAAGGTGCCATTTGAATCTGACACCTATTTTATGTAAACCATTTTAAGCGTGTGTACCTGGATGATACGCAGCAGTGACTGGCATCTCCGAACGACATTAAAAGCTTCTTTCTGACACGACAATCGCTCCTCCAAGGCACGGCGCCACCCGCCATCTCGCCAGCTCAGATCACGCTGTCTTTTGTGGGAGCGTTTTCATGTACGAGTTACAGTACGGGCGTCTCCGACTCTGAGAGGGTGTCTCGCCCCCATTTCAACGAAGATTTGGAGGATGATTGCTGTAACGGCATCCTACCGCATAAGCTGTCAGATGCAGAGCGTTTTTATTTAGTCCTCGTCAACCATTGATCTGCACACCAGATTTGGCGGGAAATGATCACATGATCTCTGATGTATGCTGTGCTGCAATCGTAATAAACAAACCCCAAAGGGGTAGACGGGGTTAGTTAACCCTGTACTTTGCAGTTTGGTTGATGGTTGTAACCAACTAGTTAACTCAAGGGAGCGAAATTCTTGACTTGTTTGGAGTGAACTCTTTAGATTGCGTCTAGACAGACCAACGTCATCACTCTCAAAAGCCGTTTACATGAATTGACGTGGACATTTACACCCACCAAACGCACCAGATTATTATTTCACAGTTAATTACGGACCTAATTAGAATATTCAAATGAAGCCTTTTCTCCATTCTTTGATGGTGAGGCTCTTTCCTCGGAGTGGCAACGTGATAACCTGCAATCTCCAGCACTGCAAACACCTTCTTCTTTGATGTCCCCCCACTCACGTCCCGGCAACAAAGCCGGCCAATTACAAATGAGCTAATTAACTAAATTGTTGATGGAGCATGAAGAGTTCATTTCACTCCGTTAGCTGTGCCATGACAACACCGCACGGCTATGTGGGTTGCCATTAGCTTCTGCCGTTCAACGCCAGCCCATCATGCACTCACGTAGCCGTAGAGATGCACGGTCATTTCTGAGCACCGCCTATGATGGGTTTAAAGGCGCCTTTGGGAAATCTGTTTTGCAGATTTACAGCAGAAGTCTGAAAACTGTATAAAGTGTCAATGGAAGCAAACGTAACAACTAAGCATCAAGTAAGCATTTAAAAAGAGTCATACAGACAAGTGCACATAAATTTTCTCTTGATGATCACTTACTTCAAAAACTGTCCAAAGTCGTCACAAATACTTTCACATCCTGGCCACTTGCACACTCCGTGACCATAGAGGGAGTGTGATGCTCCGGTCTCTTCATGCAGCGAACTGAAAGAGAAATAATGAGCATTGAAAATGTGGTGGAAAACATGGTACCTGTCAAGATACTATGACCAAAAGTTGGGTCAATTTGGTGGACTTGATGCTCAGCAAAGCTGAAAAAACACACATGCTTTCCCTCAACATCAGGCCACCTTGTGATTATTGATCCAAAGTATTACTGAGGAGACACAAGTGTGTTAAAAAACACACGGCCCAGCCAAGTAAAATCGGCCGTCAACATTTTTTCCACAGGCTTTCACCTTGTAAATCCATTACGGACAACTTGTGTAAATAGCAGAAAACCGGCCGCTGCGCTTTAATTTTCACCAGGAGATTCATTTGCGGTGGAGCTGGCGTTTTTAAGGACACAACCTGTTGTGAAAAGACATTGCGGTAAGTTACGACCGCCAGTTCTAATGGTGCTGAGGGGCTAATGTGTGAAAGTGAGGCTAAGCAGACCAGCACGGCGTGTGTTTGTGTGCGGCACACGCTCGCACACACAAACCTCACCGGCTGTTTTACCTTGCCGTTATCGATCCAGCACATCTTAGAAAGCAGCTGGCTCTGACAACACAACACACTCCGTGATTACGAACGACCGCGGGCCCGAGAGACTCCGCCAACACACGAGAAGAGTGTAACCTATTTCTTAAATTATTTCCCTGTCTCTCTCTGTTTTTTCCTTTTTCTTCTCTGCCTCTAAAGATATCTCTCTCAAGAAAGGGCTTTCTGTGAAGACGCTACGTACTTGAAACCAATTACACAACACATCCACCCCCAGTGAAGTCAACGGCTGTTGCTATGTACTAACATATGGCCGCTACAGACTGAATAATACATGGAGAAATATGCGAATCTATGTCTTACAGCAGCCGCGGAGCATATAAAAGGGCCGTCGCGCATATAAACGCTCAGGAAATGCCACACCGGCACAGTGTATTCTATTTACATGACAAGCTGCGCCAGCAAAGCAATTTCAAAAGAAAAGCAAGGTATTAAATACTTAATGTACAGTGAGGTGAGCTGTGTGTTCCTGCCACTGAAAGTTGCACCTCCATGCGTTTGATATACCGGAAGGCGCTGCGTTCAATAGCACGCTGTCTCGAGGGAGGTTTCGTCTCATTTCAACTGTTATCCAGACATTAATAAACTATTGATGAGCAAACAAACAAAAACACACAGCCCTCTCCCGGAAGGAACGAGCATTCTCCTTTTGCAAATGGGGACAAACATCAACCGTTCTTTCGTTTTCCGTGTTGCACATGAAAAGTAGCTTAAACGGCTGTTTGGTTTGTGTTTGTTAACATGCCTTTGTGTTGCACACAAGACCCTTTATCGAGTGATCACGTATATCTGAAAAGGGATTTGGAGTTTTTCATCCATTCACCGCTTTCATCTAAAGTGACTTTAAATGGCTGATACAGCCGGATCTCAAGGACCCAATGGTGATCGGGTAACCGGAAGAATAAACCTACGCACTTCCAAATAGCTTTAGCATGCATGTGTGCATGTACCTCTCTCTCCGGTTGTTGAGGGCCGGGGACTGGCCGTTGGAGATGCCGTGATGGGTGATGGGCGGAGAAGCTTTGGGGTTGCTGGTGGAGGTAGTGGACGAGTTGTTGGTGGTGCTCAGGTCCAGGCCGCTGTGTTTTAGCCCGTTGTCCTCCATGGCGTGGCTACTGGTGACGTCTTTCCAAAGTTGCTGGAGTTCGGCGGGGCTCAGACCAGCTGCAAGAGAGTCACAAACAGGTTTACAGACACAATCATTCACGAAAAACTCTCATTACGAGCTCCCGTCTGCCCTTTTCTAACAAGGTAGGTAAACCTGTTGTGCTCTGCTGCGAAACTTGAGCATCACACTTAAGCATCTGGAGGTAAACCAGCGCAAGATCGACCCGGACACTCATCCCTCGCTTCGTTCCCGTGGTATCCGAAAGTGCAGAGCAACCAGGAACTCATCTGCACATGATTATGCATTCATAAACAAGCCTCTGTGTGCAGAATCAAATCATCACATAATCCCTTGGATGATAAAATGACTATTCCGCTTCGTGTCGCCCCGGCTATACTCCAATTAAGAGCCTTTTTCAAACTATTGTCATCCACCGCCATTTCGATAAACACAGTAGCACCAGGTGTTTGTTCCAGGAAAAAAGCAAATGGCAACAGCTCGTCTTCCTCAGAGCTCTGAGCTCGCACTGCGAGTCCGTAAACAACAACAACAGGCAAGGAGGGGAGGGAGATAGAGAGTGAGAGAGAGGGAGAGTGAGAGAGGGGGAGAGAGGAAAACAACAAGCACACAGACACAAGCAACAGAAAAAGAAAAAACTGAAATGGCAAGCAAAATGCAGCAGGAAACAAAAAAGGGAGTTTAAAAGAGGACGCAGCCACACACGCATACTCTCAGATGATCACGTGAGGATGTTACCTGGCGGCAGAGTCTGTCCGGGGAGGGTGGGCTGTCCTGGGCCGGGGGGCAGAGAGAGGAGGCCCTGCCTCTGCATGTTGAGCAGGTGCTGCTGCTGCTGCAGTTGCTGCATTTGCAAGAGCTGCTGCTGAAAGACCAGCTGCTGTGCCGCCAACTGCTGCTGCTGCTGCTGTTGCTATAGTGAGAGAGAGAGAGAAAGAGAGCGAGTGAGCATACACACGCAAAACACTAATCACACACATGGACGAGAAAGTGTGTTTGGTTATACATGTGGCCCAAGTGGAACCTAGCCGTCTCGTTCTCTTCGTCTCGCCTGCTTGCGTGGACTGTGGTAAACTGTGGGTGGGAGGGTGCGTGGAGCCCCCTCCTTCCGCCATTGATAGTTAATTGTCTTGCATTTCTAATGGTCCATTACAGCTTATGGGGCCACGGGGAGGGGGTGACGGAGGGAGGGAAGCTGAGAGAGATTTACAGCACCCACCCACCCCCCCATCCCCTCCGAGCCCTGTTTACCGCCAGTCGAGCCTCTTGCGTAAGCTGGCGAAGACAACAACAAAAACAACAACAACAGCAGCAGCAGCGGCGGCAAACCACAGAAAAACAATGCAGCGCTTCAATGATCAAAGCACAGCAACTATGCTTGAAATCTTTCCATGGATAAAAATAAAGCTGTAAAATCAGGTAAACGCTGATGTTACAAAATAAAACAATAACAGAAAGGGTTAGCAAAATCGCAGTGAACAAAACACCCATGTAAAACTCATTAAGCACATTTTGCATAGAACATATTACAATTAAACAACTGGATTCCATTCATGAAACATCAGCTATGAAAATTTTGCATAAACTCACATAATATGGACTTGTAAAGTAGATATGCATGTGAAATTAAAATAACTTGCAAGATCCAATCACTAAATTGCAACATTTGAGTTTCATTCATGAAAAAAACAGCAAATCGAATTTGTGCGTTAAATTGCATTACTGCAAAAAAACGCTGTAAATATGTGACCCTGGACCACAAAACCAGTCATAAGGGTCATTTTTTTTTTTACATTTTTTTGGTTTGTTAGGACAGGACAGTAGCCTGAGATACAACTATTCGAAAATCAGAAATCTGAGTGCGCAAAAAATCTAAATATTTAGAAAATCGCCTTTAAAGTTGTCCAAATGAACTTCTTAGCAATGCATATTACTAATCAAAAATTAAGTGTGATATATTTACGGTAAAAATATCTTCATGCAATATATACATATCTTCATGGCTATTGCTACAAATATACCCATGCTACTTAAGACTCGTTTTGTGGTCTAGGCTCACATATTCTTCTCATGTTTCATAAATCAGGCACAACATATAACTTTGTCGTACTAGTTTGTAACACCATTTTCACGTAAATTGTCATATATGCAAATTCATTCTGTTAGTGATTCATGAACGAGGCTCGATGTTTGTATAATTTTGCATGTGATGAAACGACAAGACACCTCTTTAGTCTCGACTGTTCAGAAATGTAAAGTGGTGTAGTAGTTGCATTTCCATGTCGTACAGACTCAATTTATTAGCTGTTTTTTAGGAGGTCTGGCTTAAAAATGACTGAAGTTTGCTTCTGTGGACAAAATCTCCAGAGGTCCATTAGCAAACTGAGAGCTAGTTTCTGCTGAGACCCTGTTAGCTTGAGCTTTCTCTCTCTCTCTCTCTCTCTCTCTCTCTCCCATCCGCTTTCCCTTTCCTCTTCTCCTGTCAGAATACATTACAACCTACTCAGTGACAAGAAAGCAAAGACCCCCATTACAGGAGGAAAGTTAAACTTCCAATTTTTGCTCGGAATTACACCAGCGGTAGGACTGAACGGACTCCAGAGGAAGACCTTCAGTCAAGAACGGTGAGGAAGACCTCACTCCTTTAGTTTAGGGATGAGAGAGCAAGAGAAAGAGAGGCAAAACTTGTGATGCGCTCACTGGAAAACAGACTGCATAATGGAGTGAGCCGTGCGGATTGGCCCCGCCGTCTCGTGAGAAATAAGGGAGCAATTTCTATTCCATATTTGATGGCGGGGGCCTGAAAAAAATCTATTCGCAAATCCAAACAGAAACAAAGCCTCCGGGAGGTCAGTCCTGCTTTCTGTAGGCCCTGCATAATGGCTTGCTTGAAGAGAGACAATGGTGCAAGGTGCCAGTTGAAGAGACTGCTGGGGGCGGGGGACGTTTCCCGTCCACGATACCTAGCTGATCAATTTAACTGCTTCCGCACGTTTTGTTTGGATTGCCGCCGCCCCCCTCTCTTTGCCGCGCTTCGCTTTTTGATGCCTGCTCCTGCGTGTCAGCAACCCTCTCAGTCTGCTTCTGTCTGTCTGTCAGACAGATCCACGGTCTGACTGTCAGTTTGATTTATGAGCTCGCTGCGGTCGAACTTTTCTGCTCGTCGGCCCAAACCCGCCGCGGTGGTTCATTAACGAACAGACCCCGTGTGCTACGCTAAAGCGGGCATTTTTGCGTCAGCGTAACTCTAAATTGCCGCCAAGGATAGAGTTGAGACACCTGACAACATTGTCTGTCTAATTTTAGCGCTTCGGTAGCATTCAGAAGAAGTTTCCTCTGAGGTAAAAGAAGGTTCCCTCTTGTAATGACAGCATAGACTGATTTACAAGTTGCTTGTGGTTGGTGAACGTAAGGGAAATCATCACTTTGCCGATTGCATGGTGTGTTTATCATACCTCTTTCGCTTGTTTTCCTGGGTGCTGTTGCTGCAAAAGCTGTAGATGAAGTTGCTCCTGTTGTTTCTTATAAAACTCTTGCAGGTGTTGCTGTGGAAAGACATGGAAATACTCTATTAAAATGTGTGGAATATACAAGAACAAATGTGCTAACTATGGAAGCCCGTTTCCACCAATGAATAAAAATTAAAAAAAAGGCTATTGTGACTTATCTCACAATTGTGAGATATAAACTGAGAAAAAAAGTCAGAATTGTGAGATATAAACTCGCAATTCTGTGAACATATTAGTCTTTTTTTTCCCACTAAGAACTGGACTTTATAACTGGCAACTGCAAGTTTGTATCTCACAATTCTGACTTTATAACTCGTAATTGTGTTTATATCTCAGTTCTGAGAAAAAAATGTCAGAATTGCGAGTTTATATGACACAATTCTGAGAAAAAAAGACAGACTTGCGAGATGTAAACTTGAAATTGCAAGAACAAAAAAGGCAGAATTGTGAGATAAAAAGTCGCAATTACCTATTATTATATATATTCAGTGGCAGAAACGGGCTTCCATAGCTAACATTAAGCTATTTTATAATCATCACATTTATTTATACAGAGCTTTTTTTTATAACAAAAACTACGATTGTTGTTGAAAAGTACTTTCTGCTTCTGTTTCCCTTTTCCATTAAGTATTATATCATTATAGCATTTGCACTAACCGCTAGGAACAGATGCAGTTAAGGTAAACACTCTTAGCGCTAAATGCAAATGTGCTAAATGCTAGCCTAAAGTTGTGACAAAAGCAGTGTTGCCAAGTCTGTGGTTTTTCCGCGGAATTGAGCTACTTTCATAGTGTTGCCGCTGGTTAAAGCGACCCCAATTACATAATATTCAGCCCCTGGAATGCAAATTCTACCAGGAGACCGCCCTCGACTTTTGGGCTAGTTTTAGGTTGCAATTGGTTGTGAAAACCTGGCAACCCTGGCCTGAATGGCTTGAAAACAAACAGTTGCACAAATCTTATACTTCTGCTTATATCCTTTAAGTGCTTGGAAAAAATTACAAGTTTGTGTAACTGCTTGTAGCAAACTGCTACACCTGTGACAAAACCAAGCATCTGTTGTAGATGGCTAGAAAATTTATCTGTTGCTTATTTCCCTCTTCTGACATAAGTGTGGCCATACCTCAAAGCAGAGCTACAACAGAACAAACAGATTCGTAGCCGACTCCAGGGCTCCTGAGGCCGCACGACATGCCTGGATGTGCTTCTGCATGTCACATCATAAATAACATCTCTCTCCGGTCGAGACAAAGAGACCAGCACTTCCCCTCATCATGCGTCTCCATATGGACTTTTATGCGGCTGCACATTACCGCTAGAGGAACAATTAATCTTATTGCCTATATATTTTTTCCTCTCTGATGCCTTGACAGGCAGTGAAATTCTGAAATGAATGTGAAGCACTCAAAGGAGAGGATTCATCATTGTGAATTAATGCATTTAGCACACTTCTCCTCTTCGTCTCAGAGTGCTGTCCTCAGGAGCTCGTCGTCGGAATACAGGAGCCGAGCTCTCCCGTCTCGTTCAGCGGGAGACGTCTTCAGCGTGAGACGCTCGTCACCGTTTATACAGACCTAATTATAATCAAGGCTAACTGAGTTAATGGAGATGTTTTTAATGAAGAGCTCACTCGGAGAGATTTTAAAATCACTTTTGAAGATATAATCTACTCTTGTCAGAGACGTGGTCTAGTTGTTAGCGCACACACTAGGATACGACGTCGTTTGAGATGTTTTTCCTCATCATTTCATGTCCTCACAGTACTACGCCTGCTGAAAAATCCACCTAAACCTGGTTTGCCAGTCTTAGCTGGTTAAAGAAGGGTCTCCCAGCCTGACCAAATGCACATTGTAAGGCAAGGAGACCAGCTGAGACCAGCTAAGACCAGCAAACAGTTTAGGCTGGTTTATGGTCAAAAAAAGACCAAAAATAAACACAGTATGTCTACAAACAAAGTCTACAAATGTCATATGTCTGCTATAGCTACCCATGCTCACTCTTCAAACTGCTGCTTTATTAGAAGAAGTGAAGAACGTAGGAGAGCATGCTAATTTACGCTAAAGCTCATTATATCAGTGGTTTTCAATCCTGGTCCTGGGGACACACTGCTTTGCACATTTTGTATGTCTCCCTCACCTGACACACTCAGTTCAGTACATGGATCTCTCTCCTAGCGAGCTGATGATCTGAATCAGGTGTGGTAAATAAGGGAGACACACAAAATGTGCAGAGCAGTGGATGCTATATCAGCCTTTGCTGCAACACTAAAAAAGCAATGCATCTTGCAATGCATCTTACATTAATGAGTCAAACAACATGTGAAATCAAGTTCATGTTTTCAAAGTGTTCAAGTTCACGTACCACTAACTCTACTTGACTTTCTTGTTTCTGTGCTCCGTTTGTCCCCAAAAGACGTCCCCACTGAAAACAACTAATTACACGCCTGTCCATATTTGTTTCTCTGATCTAAGTATGTCAAGGACAGATGAGAGGATCTGCGTGCTACCGTTTCAAAACACGACTGCATATGGGACAGCGAGTAAGAGGGTGTTTATGTGTGTTCACCTGCTGAAGCATGACTGCTTGTTGTTGCTGTAGGAGGGCTTGGAGCTGTTGGGGGGACAGGACCTGCTGTTGAAGGATCTGCTGCATCTGTTGGGGTGTGATCACCTGTGGACTCATCATTGCCACAGACACTGGCACCTAAGAGAGATGGAGACACAGAGAACGATGCATTAGCCACATCTCATGAAACTCTTCAACTGCAAAGTCACACGCTTCTCGAACTCTCTGGAAATGGTGCGAGCACAGTATATGTAATCATTCGGCAGTGCATGTGTACTTTCTTACTCTATATATTTTCTGTCAGCTACTCCCTATGGGAAAAGCACTGCGCTTTAAATAGAGGAGGACCTTAATTAGCTGAACCCTTCAACTCCCCCAGGCGATTTCTAGCGCTACAACACACGAGGCAGGCAGGTAAGACGCACATCTCCAGAGCCGACTGTGGGTCGTAAGCGGACACATGGCCTGTTGAGGAGCAGCTAAGCTAAGTAGCATGGATTCAGGCTGCCGAAGCTTTGAAAAGTCTGTGAGAAACTCCTGATTGAAGCTGAGCTGCTGTGAAGTATTCTGTTTTACAGAGGTGAGGGGAATTACCAGTTGCCTCTCGCTGCGCATTGAAGTTTCCAAGTTGCACGCTTGGAAGAAAGCAGCCAGAGGCACAAGTCTTCCACGAGATGTCATTTTTAAAAATTCATGTCATTTTTTAAATGATAAGAATCATTAAAATACCAGCTGTCAAACTGTGCGAGAGAACTTTTTCGGCTAAAAAACAAAACAAAGAAAATATTTTCGCAGCCCGGCATTGAAATGAAGAAAGCGGGTTTTTTGCAAACGTGCAACATTTACATTAATTCGACTCGATTCTTCGCTCATGCCTAAAACTGCACGATGAAAAGAATAAAAATAATTGCCGTACAAATGCTTTTGGAGAAAGACAGAAACCTGTTTTTTTTTTCTGGACGCTGCACCTGTCTACTCTGACTCTTCAGGGCATTCTTTGTACTTTATGAAGCATGCTACATGTTGCATCGTCCAACAGAGCAGCTTCGACAGATGCTGTCTATCATCAAGACAGCCGAGCCTTCGGCGTCATGACAGGTAAACATCTCTATTGTTGTGGTCTCTGAGCTTGAGAGAAAGACACGAGGCTCCATTAGACGTCGCGAGGGGTCCGAGCGACTCTTCGCGCCGGCTAATCAAGACCGCTTGATTGCTTTCCGTACGTCTGAGCTCTCAGGGCCTTGACACGTCCTTGTTTTAGTCTCCTGGCTCGGCCCAGCTCAGGTTCCCCTCTTTGATTAGCAGAGACATTTGCATGGTCACTACACATTTTTCATTTTAGAAGTCATTATGCATTAGCGCTCCTGAGCGCCGAGCTTGACTAATCCTGATGAACTGAGTAGCGGAGCTGAAGGTCACACTCCATCCCCACTCATATTCATATTCAAACAAATCCAAGCACCATTCTTCATTAGACTGGCCCCAAAACTCAACGAGCACCTCCAGTACCACGGAGGGAAGCGCACACACAAATACACTTTCTTTCTTTCTGTCTGTCTGTCTCTCTTCGGGGAGGAAAGGTGTGACGAGGGAGGAGGTATTGGAAGAAAAAACAAAAAACAAAGGAACAAAGCAACAAAGTCACAAATTAAACAGCTGCATGTAATTATGCAAATGTATGCTTACACCTTCAATGTTATTAAACCTTAAGACACATTTGTGATGTGTAATTACCCCCAGGTTCAGCCAGGGTTCTGCGCCGGCCTAAATGACAATATAAAGACCAAAGCATGAAAATACAAGCGGAGATGTTCTCATTACGCTCATTATTTGTATATTTAAATGAGCTACGGACTGAATAAACGAACGATCACCTCGTCTGCACCGCGGCGCGGCGAATACAATAAACATGTAAATTTCAGAACAATTCGCTAAGTTTATTTATCGAACCATAGCTGACTGTGTGTTGTATTTTTCGCCTCGAACTTGCCAAAGAGAAATAAAATGAACTCAGGATACGCCCCTGAGCCTCTCATTAGCTTTTTAGCAGATCGACGGATGATACACATCTTCATTTCATAGCAAAAAAGGACGAGACAAAGTTGAAGTTTCGGCCCACTCACTTCCGAGTTGCGCACAATGCTAATTCCAGCATTTAACGCCGGCGTTTTCTGCATGATATATCAGAGCTTGAAAGATGAAAGCAGATAAGTAATTGCTCTCCTGGTTCTTATTCTTCACTGACAACCCATAAATTTAATTTTACACACACGTTCATTTACATTTTCGAGTATATGACATGATAATTGGCGGAATATAACACCTCCATTCCGCGGGATACTGCGGGGGGCGATGATTGACAAGCTGGGTGAATTGAAAGGAACAGAGGCTGAATTGCTTCTCCCCGAAATGATTTCGCCAAGACGGGGCATAATTAATGAGCGTTTGCCAAAGGGTCGAGCCGTAAACAGTCACAGACAATGGGTCTTTTCCCTTGCAGGATGCCAGATGAAGAATACGACTGCAAGAGGCAATGATGCAACCCGACGAGTGCTAGAAAACTTCACCGATAATGGCATTCTTCATGAATCAAAGCATCAACTTCAATCATCTGCACTTGAAGCACTTGTGCTGTAAGAAAATTTACTTACAGGCCATCAACTGACATCTGTTTCTCACTCTCACTTTAAACAACAAGCACGTCCAAAAATGGCAATCCGTGAAGCTTTGATTTCTATTGGAAAACTACAAATACAAGCTGATCTCCATTGACCTGCTCTTTAAAGCCACAAGGCTCAGCACCTGAGAGAGAGTAGAACAAATAGCTTTAAATTGGTCAGTGATGAGAAAACATCAGCGGCCCTCCAAAAGAACGAGCAGATCATTACAGCGCTCTCGCTATGCCAAAACGGGTCTTGGCGGTCAACTCCACATCATAAGAACGAAAAACGCAAGACTTGAGCCTTCCTGCAGTACCTGAAAACACATCAAATGTCCCGTTGGTGTAATTCCAGCAACAACATCTGAGAGAGCTGTGTTTAATAACTATAATTATTTTTGTGCAAACTAACTAAAATAGTTAGTGAGAGTTGATTTGATTCTTTTGGCCTGTTCAGACTGAACTGGCCAAATTATGGGGCCACTTCAGAGAACCGCTTGCTATAGGTACTTATAGTTACTGTCTCGCCAATTTATCTCATTCTCAAGGAATGGGGCTTTTCCTAGACTTCGGAAAGGATCTTGACCTTTCCACTTTGGTAAAGCTAAGGCTGCTAATTCAGTCAGTAATTAATGGTTTCGCAGTCAAGGGTTTATCGATGGAGTTGCTTTACTTGGGGACCACCAATACGCACACTCATTGATTTGTGAGTCATCGACAACATAAACACATACTTGCACTAATCCAAACCTAAAACACAGTTGCGCAGTGATCGTTTGGATTAGAAGATCAATGTGAACGCTCTTTGGGATCGGAGTTAAGTAGATTACAGGAATGTTTTCCCAAATCAATTTACTGTATGTTACAGTTCAGCAAAATAGTATGGGAAGAGTGGATGTGAGCTAACAGTGAAACCAGAGTTTCGTTTTTGTCAATGAAGGAAGGGATCAAATGCATACTACAGGAAGTTAAGCCTAGTGTGCTTTCCAAAGGGAACATAGTTAAGATCATGCTGCAAAACCACTCAAAGAAAAGATTTTGAAATGCATAATGTGGTCCAAAAGACTGAGACTACAATTGAAGAAAAATTTGATCTTCAAGAACGAAGTCTACACAGTCTGAAAGTTGTCTTCCTTTGTTTTCCTCAAATATGTTTCTTACCATATTTGAAACAACGCATCGCGTGGCATTTACAGGGAAATCTGTCTCTCTCGCTCACTCCGCATCAGCCCCCTCCTCTTCTCCCTCTTGAAAGCTTTGTGATGTCGCAGGTAATAGGGAGTCTGTTGGATCGCTCTCCTCGTCAAGTGACACGCAGTAAATTACACAAGCTTCAAGCAGCTCGCTGAATTATAGTTCATCACTTGGAAAGACTTCCCACCACCGGGCTACACGTATCAGATCTGCCAGTTAGGATCCAATTAACACCCTGGCCAGAGTAATCAGACTGCATGTGTAAGGGCTGCTGGAACTGGTTTATTACTCCCATGCATCTTCTGTCAGAAGGTACAGTTGTTGCTTCTACATCAAAGCGGTGCCATGGCACTATTTTTTTTTCCCCCACTCCCACCGTTCCACTGGTTCTTGCCTAAGGGTTATACTTCAACTTCTTTTGCATTGCAATGTGAGCCCCTGCAAACCAAATCCCTTGCAATTTTCACACGCTGCCCACTAGTTCAGGTAACTGGGGTAAAGTAGGATGCTTTCCTGGTTACCAAAGATCACAAATCTGCAAATACAGTTTTTCCCTCTTCCTTCGCTTTGGAGTGGCTGAACTTTTTTGGAATTTGAACTGAATTGGTTACACCTTACAGAAAGCTGAAATGGAATTTTAATTGGAATGCACAAGAAGTGCAATCTAAACACAAAGTTCTACCAGTGAGGCCTATGAACATTCAAACTTCAATGCTTTTTAAACCTTTATCAAAACTTTCCAACAAGACTTGTTTCCTATGCCTGTAGTCCTTTTGTAGTTCCTCTGTTCATTGGTTCCTCATGATTTCTTGTTTAACCCAGCCTGTATAAATATCCCTTGTGTTTCCTATGTTTCTTGGGTAGTTGCTGGATGTGCATATTCTCATTCCCTCCTTCTTTTTATGTAAAGTCTTGAACTTAGATCCACATCTTACCTTGCTTCCACTAGTAAAATCACAGTTTTATTAACTTCTTTAAATGTTAATTTATTTGGATTACACTTTCTGATATTTAAATTCAAATTGCAATTCTGCATTCTATTGGTGAATTCAAATTGGAACTGAAATGGAATTTAAAAGGCATTCCAAATTTTCTCCGGAATGGCGCACAACCCTACTGTTGGGTGAACGCTGTTAATAATCAATGTTAATGTGAGGGCACGAGTCTCCTTTTATAAATTCCGCCGGCTTTGTGCACGGTTCCAGTTGGCGGTCTGAGTAGATGAATTTTAAGGAACATGGCGCAGGAGTCTGACGCTCAGATGAGCTGTGCGTCGCTGACCTTTAAATCGGCGACACTCGGAGGATGGCTCACTGCTCAGGAAGTGATTGGGTTGAGCTATCTACTACTTCTCTCTTGTCTTGGAATGCACACGAGCAACGAGCCACTCAGCCGTTCTTCCTATGAACAAGGAAGCCTCTGGAAGGATGTTTGGTTATGAAAAAGTTACATTGTTGGGTTTAAAATGAACAAAAAAAAAGGTCAAAGTATTGGCCGTTTGCTTCTGTCATGGACGCAAGCGCTGTAGAGTGTATCGTAGTCGAAGCTAGTGAGCTAAAATTGCTTTGTTTGGTTGTTTCACCTTGTTAATGCTCAGATATCGCTTTTGGAGCCCACAACGCCAAGAGGTCAGAGGTCAACTCTACCTCTTTAAACACCTTTCTGTCACCTAGACAGCTGTATTATATCACCACAAAAGCCTGCTGTAACACCCACATGCCTCTGTTTGTTCAGCATCCTCCTGCTAGCTTCTAACCACTGTTTCGTCAGTATTCAGTATCGCTAACATGTGTTTTCACACTGTTAAATGCCCATCCTGCCATCAGGACGAGACGCCTGGGCGGCACACAGAGCCAAACAAACAAACCGGCATGTAGCTTATAGTTGGAGAATGGCAGCTGGGCTGATTGGGAGGGCAGGAGACACAATTGCCAGTCGCGCAAGCTTTCTGTAATCCCCCTTCCCTTTCGTCCTCTCGCTTTTTATTTGTGTTTTAAATGTCAGTGTATAAAACGCGCAGGAGATATTGCCACTCGGAGGGAGAGGCGCTACGACGCGAGAGGACTGTTGTGTGCCTTGGGAAATCCTTGTAAGCAGCATGGAGAAGGCACAAGGATTTACGGGGAAGAAATAGGTGTTTATTGACTTCTCCTCTGGGCTTACGGGGTAATAATAGACCTGTCACATTACACAAATGTGGAAAAGCGGCTTCTGAGCGCGTCAAAAGCGCGAGATGAAGCACTGGATAGAATTAGTCAGCCGACAGGCTTTAGACACTAATACAAGTAATTAAAACCGTGAGCTCCAGCACTTAGATGCTCGTGCGGTAAATAATTTATACGCCATGATCTATGGATCACTTTCCCTGGCTTTCCTGGACAGGGAAAGGGGCGGATTCATCAGTGTCAGGAAACGAGCAGGCGTTTACTTTTTTATGTAAATAAGTCATTTTTCAAAATGCTTGTTACTTGGCACGTCTAAGTACATGCATATGAAGTGAATTGGGTTTCTGTAAGCGTTTAAAAGCGTAGTGATCAAAGAGAAAAGGAATTTAAAGGAATATTCCATTAGAGGTGAATGGAACCAGCCTGTAAATGTTCAAATACTGTTTCAATAGTACAGCCACAAGACATGAACAAGATGTGTGTTTTCTAACTGTTGCTATGACAAACTCCTTAAACCCTAAAATAACTGTAGAAATGACAATATAAACAATTTCAGAGCTCAAATAATAAGTTTTAACAGAAGAATTTATTTTATAAAATTATAAGCTTCACATTTCTGCTTTAGAAATGGGCCCCATTCACTTCCATTGTACCTACCTCAACATAACCTTGATTTTTAATTCTTTTTTTAAAAGAAAAGTAAAAATAATTTGTGGTAGTCAACAGTTGAATGGAATATTCGTTTTTTTAAGAAACAAAGGATTACTAGACATTTAAAACAGCACCGAATAAGTTAATAAAGGAAAGGATCGACAGCATTGATTAACTACAGCCTGAAGACAGCACTCAACAAGCCCTGATTCATATTGATTCATATGGCTAACATGAGGCAAGGATGGCATAAGCAAATGTAAATATTCAATATTTACCATCCTCCGGTGTTATTAGAGTCAGGGGCTCGGTCATGGGCTACCAGTTATCACAGACCTTCCTCATCCAATATCACTCGGCTTCCTCGGGAAGTATCGCACGGCAATTTGCAGTCACGCCGTGTGCCGGGAATCCATTCTCTGAGTATACAGACGGCTGCGAAACTACAATGGATACACGAAAGCGCATCCACCTAGGCTTTGCTTTACAGCTAATATCTTTGCACAGAAGGTGAAAAATAATAAAACAAAAGGAAAAACTTTGATTTCCCCAAATATCATATTTGCCTCAACCGGCCTGAATATATTAAAAGCCGAAGGCACCCCAATCTTTAACTTCGGCATAATTAGATACACAAGGGTGTGACTCTTAAAAAAGGTGTTGCCATTGTAACACTCTGTGAAAATATTAACGACGAGGGTTAGCACCAATTTTCTCTTCCTTTAATTAAATGCACGGGGTACTAATGAGGTAAACCACTGCTAGCTGATAGCACTTATTAGCAGGGAGGAGGGCGCGCTCTCTCTCGCACTTAATTTAAACCTAAAAATACGGAGCCTGGCAGATGTCAAGCGCTTACATAATGTGAGGCGGCACGTTTGTATTGTGGGGATGTGAGAGAAATAACACGTCGACACTCAGTGGGTAAGTAAACAGGTCTGGTAATAGGGGATGCGACGTGCGCGATGCCGCTGTGACCTTTACCAAATCACTGACAATAGCGATGCGGCGCAGCTGGAATCAATAATGGCAAATTATCTTGGAGGGGTACAAATGACAGCTAGTTAGGATACGCAATGCTACAGGAAGCCAGGAGGAGTTGCCATTTGGTTTGCATTGTAAAGAATCCAACAGAAGTTTTCCAAAAGCTTTTTATTTCTCATTAACCATGTTAATTACCACCAAAAGAAGACAGTGAGGCACTTACAGTTAAAGTGAATGTGGCCCAGTCTATAAATGTTTAAACTCACTGTTTCACCACAAAATGTTAACAATGGGAGTTAAAATGACTTTAGCATGAGAAAACGGATTACTAACAGCTTCTGTGTAAAGTTACATCCAATTTTTCTTCGTTGCCACGATAACTCCTAAATCCCTAAAATGATTATTTAAACAGCTACACATAAATTGGCCTCATTCACTTTCATAGTAAGTGCTTCACTGCAACCTTGATTTTTGCTTTTTTAAAGACAACAAGGAACAAATCAATATTGTTTTTTGTGTTAATCAACATTCTAAAACAAATGCTGTCAATTGGGCATTTAATACGTCAATATCTTTTGACAGCAGAGATTTCAAGGCTGCCCAACAGAGGAGGTGAGGTAATGTAGCTGTAGACAACAGAAAGGTTTCAGGTGTGAGGTATTTTGTTTGGTTTCTTTTGGAGAAGGGCAGGCTTGACAGGTTGAAATTTTACTGACAGCTCCAGAATTACATTGCCAAATCAAACAGAGTAGCTGGAACAGAGGAAATCTTTTCCAGAGCGCCATGTATTATGGATGGACTTAAGAGATTAGCGAGGAACTGCTCACCTGCAACGGACGCTGTTTGTCGTTGTTCTTTGGAGATTTCAGGCCACTGCCTGGTTGCTGTAGGAGTAATTGCCTTGCTGCTTGTAGGGCCTGTGAAGAAAAGAAAAGAGAAAAAGAGACGCAAAATTAGTTTTTTTTTTTCATCCGTCTTCCTCCCCTTCAGCTCCGGCACACTCAAATATCAAACACTGTGAAAGGTGACATCAACCCGGCGCATTCCATCCACTACACTATTCATTGTTGTTGATGAGCCATGAAGCGTCTCTCAGATATACATTTTTCATGATAATCCACAAAGCCATGATGAAAGATAAATACAGTTTGTCTAGCACCTCTGAAGAGCACGAGGGAAAAAAAAAAACACACAGAGAGTGTCAGTGGTATTGACCTGTCTAGTGTGTGCTCAGCTGAAATACCCACTTCTCTGCAAATTACCGGCCCATTTGCATATTCATAATATCAATTTGAAGTAGAGGCAGGCGATGTGAAGTGTTCCTAGAAGCTGTAATTAAAGTTGACAAAATCAACATCAGATTACCTCAGGAGTGAATTAACAAGGAGCTGAGCATTAGCCGGGCCCCTGAGCACAGGGGTGACGCCGGCCCTTCTCTGCCAAATCACTCCAGTACCTACTTCTCCAATGTCATAGAACAATACAAGAATATTTGGTTGCTAAGGCAAGCATCCCTATTGCTCATACATCTTAGCATATGGATTTACATTGTATGGGTGAGTCCTCTGGGCTCTTAACTTGGACTAGTAAGCAACCACCTAGCAACCATTAGAAATGTTCTAGCCACCCACATGACCATATCAACGCTCGGACAACACCTCAGAACACCTTAGTAACCGCCACATTCCTATACAATGCATTAACAATTAGCATCTAGAAAGGCCTTAACCACCCACACCACCATAGCAACACCCCAGCAACTCCCCACTACACCCTAACAATACAGCAATGACTGATCACTAATTTTTCTTCATAAAATGTAAACAGTTATTTGCATGTCTTAGTAACCACCCACATCGCCACAGCAACATACTAACAATCACTCAGAACATCTTAGTGACTGATCATAAATGCATGAGCAACCCCCCAACTCACCATATTAAATCACACTAACAATCACTCTGAAAACCTTAGCAACCACCTAGAAATGCTCTAGCCACCACTCACCAATTCTAGGCTCTTTAGACTTGGACCAGTAGGTAACCACCTAGCAACCACCTAGTAACCACCCAGAACACCTTAGCAACCACCTAAATTTTCTTTGGCAGCTATGTCCCTATAGCAACTCACTAACAATCACTCTGAACACTTTAGCAACCACCTAGAAACACTCTAGTAACCATTCAGAATTTCTGGGCTCTTTAGACCAGTAGGTAACCAGCAACCACCTAATAACCACCCAGAACAACTTAGCAACCACCTAGAAATACCCTAGCAATCACACTTAACTGTTGACCCGCCATAAATGACTTAGCAATCACTCAACAAGAGAAACACACTAGTAAGAGACCACGTAGAAACCACCTAGTAACCACCTAGAACACCTTAGCAACCACTTAAAATTGCCTTAGCAACCACCTAGTATATGTCCCCATAACAACACAAACAATCACTCTGAACACCTGTGACTGATCATAAATGCATGAGCAACCCCCCAACTCACCATATTAAATCACACTAACAATCACTCTGAAAACCTTAGCAACCACCTAGAAATGCTCTAGCCACCACTCACCAATTCTAGGCTCTTTAGACTTGGACCAGTAGGTAACCACCTAGCAACCACCTAGTAACCACCCAGAACACCTTAGCAACCACCTAAATTTTCTTTGGCAGCTATGTCCCTATAGCAACTCACTAACAATCACTCTGAACACTTTAGCAACCACCTAGAAACACTCTAGTAACCATTCAGAATTTCTGGGCTCTTTAGACCAGTAGGTAACCAGCAACCACCTAATAACCACCCAGAACAACTTAGCAACCACCTAGAAATACCCTAGCAATCACACTTAACTGTTGACCCGCCATAAATGACTTAGCAATCACTCAACAAGAGAAACACACTAGTAAGAGACCACGTAGAAACCACCTAGTAACCACCTAGAACACCTTAGCAACCACTTAAAATTGCCTTAGCAACCACCTAGTATATGTCCCCATAACAACACAAACAATCACTCTGAACACCTTAACAAACTCACCAATTTCAGGCTCTTTAGACCTTTTCCAGTAAGTGACCACCTAGCAACCACATAGTAAACACCCAGAACACCTTAGCAACCACCTAAAATTTCCTTAGCAACTATGTCCCCATAGCAGCGCACTAACAATCACTCTAAACTCCTTCATCATTTGCTCTTCAGACTTGGACCAGTTAGTGACCACCTAGCAACCACCTAGTAACCACCCAGAACACCTTAGCAACCACCTAAAGTTGCCGTAGCAACCACCTATTGTATGTCCCCATAACAACACACTAACAATCACTCTGAACACCTTAACAACCACTCACTAATTCTAGGCTCTTTAGACTTGGACCAGCAAGTATGATCTAGCGACTACCTAGCAACCACCCAGAACACCTTAGAAACCACCTAAAACTGCCTTAGCAACCACCTACTGTATGTCCCCATAACATCACACTAACAATCACTCTGAACACCTTACCAACCGCTTAGAAATGCCCTAGTCACCATTCACCATTTTTAGCCTCTTTAGACTTGGATCTGTAAGTGACCAACTAGCAAACACCTAGTAACCACCCAGAACACCTTAGCAACCACTTAAAATTGCCTTAGCAACCACCTAGTATATGTCCCCATAGTATATGTCCCTACGCTCTTTTGACTTGGACTAGCCACCTAAACACCACCCAGAACAACTTGGAAATCACTTAGAAATACCCTAGCAATCGCCCTCAACATCCTACCAACTTTTGCATATGCAACTATCCACTCCTTTTTCTTCAGAAATTGTAAACATGTTTTTTTATAATCTTTTTTTTCTTGTTACAGTATGTGTGTGTATGCCTGATGCCAAGGCAGGTTGAAATGATGTACCTTACAGTGTTCCTCATGTACCTACAGGAATACTGATAGACACGTTCAAAGGAAAGCAACTCTTTCCAGACTTCCTGGAGTTGTATGTCGATGGTAGACAGAAGTGAACAACGACTCTGTGAACACAGCCGCAGACGGCCTCAGCGCCCCGACACAAGGAGAAAGCAACAAAATAAATAAAGCAATATAAACAACACAATAACTTCACAGGTGTTTCATCTGTCGGGGAAGAGGAGAGCGAAGGTCGAGGGGTGCGAAGAAGAAGAAAAAAAAAAACCTCCTTCAGATAAAGAGTGACACTTCTTCCAGCAGAATCAAGGGCTTGTTTTATTTCCTGGTGCTTGCCAGTATCCATGACAACAGCTGCCTTGACAGGATGTGCATATGGCACTGCTCTGCCAGCTGGTGAGAACAATGTTTGAACTAGTACATTGAGATGCTGAGCAAACAGGGGGAGAGAAGGAGAGAGAGAGAGGTGAGGGAGAAAGGAAGAGAGGGAGAGATAGGGGGAAAAGTTGCCACGTCTTAACCCGCTGGGAAGGCAGCCATCCCCCTGATCAATTATGAAGAGACAGGGCGAGGAGCTGCCACTGTCTGTCTGGCTGTGCGGTGAGGAGCCAGGCTCTCCAAGCTCCTGGTAAACAAACACAACACAGTGGCGCTGGGTCCTAACAGCATCGATCTGTCTCCTCTGATGCACACACACACATAGCCGTTGTCTGATACTTCAGGGGACACCAGGATGTGGAGGAGAGCTGGACTACTTCAAATCAGTTCTCTGTCCTGTCCTGTCTTTGAACGAACCAAACAGACAACAACCGGTGACTTGCTCTTTGAATGTGGCGTACCTGTCTAACCGGATAAGTTTTGAGGAAAAACAAACCCCCCCAAGGTTTTTACGTTTTGAAAACTAATCAAGTGGCATGCTAAGAAAGTTTCCGCAAATCACCCCGCCTTATTTTTTCGTTCTAAGTGACGCATTTATCGATTAGCTATGGTCCTCGCGGTACTTTCGGATGCATGAGTGAGTTATAAGTACCCTCGCCAAGTCATTATCGGCAGGACCGCGTGGATGAGATTGTAAATTGCGGGAGATTTCACGCCCATCCAAGCGGTGATTGTGATTGTGTGGCTTTAGTGGTCGGCTAATGGCTTTAGCACAACAATTAACAGGAGGAAATGTTTATCCGCGCCCCGATCGATACAGACTCGCTGTCCTCTGATGAATAAAAGGACAAAGTCAAAGAAGTCATTCAATACACAGTAGAGGTCAGGAGAGTGGCGCTTCCCACAGCACACGGACGGAGACGTTTAATGGCTTTTCCGATACGAACGTGAACAATGGGAAGGGGGGGGGGGTGTAATGAACTCCACTTTGCATATTAGTGGAACACTTGTTTAGAACAGTTAAATGGATAGTTCACCCAAAAACGGAACTCCCTCACCCTGATTCCAAACCCATGTGACATTCCATTTTCAGTGAGACACAGAATTTTAAAGAACATTCTGGGACACAATAAAAGCGACAATAAAAGTTCCAGATCCAGATATGTCTGATTTGAAGATAATTTACTCACCCCCATGTCATCCAAGATGTTCATGCCTCCTTTTTCAGTCGAAAAGAAATGAAGTTTTCTGAGGAAAACATTCCAAGTTTTTCTCCATATAGTGGACTTCAATGGGGGACAACGGATTGAAGGTCCAAATTGCAGCTTCACTGCAGCTACAAAGGGCTCTACACGATCTCAGCTGAGGAATAAGGGTCTTATCTAGCGAAACACTTGATCATTGGTCAATAAAAAAAAAAAAAAAAAAAAAGTATATACTTTTTAACCACAAATGCTCATCTTGCACTAGCTCGGCTACAATTTCATGCATTACATAATCACGTTGGAAGGTCACACACTGTTAGTTGTTCGCCTGTGTTCTTCAAAATCGCCCAGCATCGTTGTGTTATCTTTTTTTGTAAAGGGCGTTTGACTTTCTTTGCATGTTCGCTTTGTTTCTTTCCATGTTCTGCCTACGTCACGCGTGACCTTTCCAACGTAGAGTGGCCATACGTGCCATTTTTACAGGACATGTCCTGGCCAGGATTTCTATATTTGGCTTTGTTTTCCTATTTTCAAACTTGTTGAAGGTAATGACTGAAAAGTAGTTTGAACAATAACATGCAGGCATTATACATAATCAACCAATCGTGGCATGTGAGAAGGTGGGACCTATAGAGCAAGATCAAATGTGAAGTTGAGCTAGTGCAAGACGGGCATTTTTGTGGTTAAAAGTACATAAATTTGTATTTTTTCAGGAAATGATTGATCATTTTCCTACATAAGAACCTTATTCCTTGGCTGGGATTGTGTAGAGTCCTTTGAAGCTGCATTGAAACTGCAATTTGGACCTTCAAACCCATTGGCCACCATTGAATCCTGGGAAACGAGAAAAATCCTGGAATGTTTTCTTCAAAAACCTTCATTTTATTTTGACTGAAGAAAGAACGAAATGAACATCTTGGACGACATGGGGGTGAGTAAATGATCAGGACACTTTTATTCTGTCAGTGAACTAATCCTTTGAGTTTCAGTCTGTTCTTTACATAAAACTGGCTTCAGAAGACCAAAAAGTGCTGTAAATGCATAAAAGTAGTCCAGACGACTCTGTATTTTTATGCAAAGAACAGACTGAACAGAGCCAATCCCTGAACAAATAGATCAGATTTGAATAAACCAGTTAATGGGACTCATCCAATTCTAAAATGATCTAAAATCAATGGTAAACAGTCTGTAACGCATAATTTTGCATCTGACTGATTAAAGGAGAATAAAGCGCACAAGTAATATGGGCTACTTTAATGATACTTTTTTGTCATTCTTGAGCCTCAGCCCTCATTCACGTTCATTATATGGAAGAGTGACCAGGAAATTTTTCCTTTTGTGTTCCACGAATAAAAGAAAGTCATAAAGGATTGGAATTAAAAGGGTGAGGGTGAGTAAATGATGACAGGACTTTTACTTTTTGGCTGAACTATTCCTTTACCATTTTGTCCTGTAATACAGCGAAAACATTCCTTATTAGTGACAACACCGCATTATACAGCTAATATTTGCCCTTGTGCAAAAAATACCCAGAATGCAACACAAAGGCATATTAGGTGCTTTCCAGATTCAACAAAAGCGAAGCAACCACTGAAGTTTCGCTGGACGGCTGGAAGCCGCTTGCTTTGCTTTGCTTTTCTCCGTCCTATAAGTTTTGTTGCTGTGCAGAAGAAATGCGGGCTGCCATCCATTAATGCACACATTGTATAAACAGCACAATGCATCACATTCCTCAGAGCTAGGAGCTCAAGGAGAACCCGGGCTGGAGCGTAAATAACAAGGCACTCAGGAACATATTTGATGTTGATATCTATCTCTAAGGACTGGGAGGGGGAGAAAAAAAAAGAACAGAAAGAAACAAACTTGCACATTCAGTACAATGAAGCGCACACGGAAGACACGCACACAAACACACGAGCTTCGCGGTCCTTATGAAAATACGATTCTGCCCAAATGGATCAGCTGTAATTGGTTTCAGATAGCGAGGTCGAGGGGGAAAGGCGATACCGGTCACTATTATACGAAACGGAGGGAAGAAACACGAATGTTTACACAGGCTACGTTAATAGCTGAGCGGAGCTCACCGGAGAGAAAAAAGAGACGGGCGAAAGAAACATATGTCAACTCTCTCACCCCTTTCACCAGGCAGTCTGTGTTTAGACTTAACACAGGGGTAATGAGGAATACATCGCAACGTTCCCAGCGCTAAAACAAGCATGAAAAGCATTAGCAGCCAGTCGCAGCTTGGCACATCATTACAAACGCATCCTCGTTCCCCAGGATCAGCACTTGAACCGAGCTTTTAGACTCACAACTGTGACCAAACTAGCTAAGGGAAGCAGGTTTGTTTGAGAACGGAAACACGGTGGATTAATCAGAGAAAGTTGGTCCACAACAAGGGTGGGGTGTGTTTTTTGGAGAAAAACATAGATTACTCTAGATTAGAATGCTACTGTTGTTTTATTGGAAGTTTTGCGTCTCCAAAGATCTCCGGGCCTGCAGTCGCAGAGGACACGTCAACCCTCGGCTTATGGAAAACACGCACAACAAGACAGAGATAGAGCGGGAGAGCGAGAGAGCACAACCCTTATCAAACCGACAGGAGTCGGCTGCCACGAAAAACAAAGGACAAACAGTTTAAGCTGAACAAACAAACATAGCTGATTGGCCGGTGGTCTGCGCAGCCTGTGCAAAGATAGGGCCCCACTCTCGACAGCAAAATATTGACACCATATCTGTTATGTAAGTGTGTTTAGGACATAGGGGTCTGATGAGGGGCCAGGCCACTCATGAATAGAAAGCGTCGCTTCAGGCACGGATTTCATAAACAAGACGTGCGCTGAGGACATAACAGCCCCGTGGCGGCCCTGCGTCGGGCGCAGCACGCACGTCAGTGTGAATGACAGCTGAACACGTTAAAGGTCCGTTTGGACACACAGCGGCAGTAGGTCAGTCTGTGGACAATGTTCTAACCTCTGTTGTGAGGAGGCTGACTGACACAAGGGCGGAACAGACCGCCTTTTATCAAAGGTCATCCGTAGCTGTGATCTGTGTTAGCGCTCCAGTCGACAGTGAACCAGGGCTTATCGGGGAGGCTGGGCGGCCTTGTTGAGCTCCAAAGACTGAGGCTGCATTTGGCTGTGGTCACAAACAAAGTTCATATTAGCTGCCTGGAAATGTTAAATTTGGACTGAACTTTGTTTTTATGTGAAAGCTCTGAATAACTCTGAGCTTCTCAGATGGCATGACAAGAAACATATGATTAAGTTACATTTTAAAGTAAAAAGCTCCATTTAATATTAAAACACTTAAAAATTATATTAATAATATTGTTTTTTTTGATGATGAAAATTGCTTTTAATAATAATAATAATAATAATAATAATAATAATAATAATAATAACCTATTTTAATGTTTTTATTTCTGATTATTAAAATTATTATCATTAATAATAATAATAATAGCAATAATAATACCATTTTAAATAATGCTGAGTAAAATATAAATTAATGAATACACTTTAAGTAATTAAAAACTTTTATTATTAGAACAAAATATAAGAAAGAAAAAAAAAAAGAAATTACGAAAATTACTTTTAAAAATAATATTAATAATAATAATGACCTAAAATTATACTAATATTTTAAAGTACTTTTGATGCTAAAAATTATTATTATTATTATAATTATTATTATTATTATTAATAAAAAATTAAAATAATACCAAGTAAAAAATAATAAATTAATAAAACACCATTATAATTAGAACAAAATATAAGAAAGTTAGAAATTATGAAAATGGAAATTACTTTTAATAATACTACTATTATTATTATTATTATTATTATTATTATTATTATTAAAAAGGAAAGAAATAATAATAATAATAATAATAATAAAAATAATAATAATAATAATATTTTATGTATTCTTGATGTCAAAAAGTATTATTATTATTATTATTTATAATTACAATAATAATAATAATTTACAATAATACCAAGTAAAATAAAGTTTTAATAATATAAAAAAAATAATAACAACCTAAAATTATAGTAATTAAAAAAACTCCATTATTAGAACAAAAGAATGGGAGAATAATATAACAAAAGGAAGAATGTTGAATGAAAATGAAAATGAAAATGATTCAAAAGAAAATTGATTATGAAAATTGCTTTTAATAATAACAATAACCTAAAATTATAGTAATATTATGCAATTTAAGTAATTAAAGAAAGAAAGAAAGAAAGAAAGAAAGGAAAATTGATAGCATTTATTAATAAAAAATAAACTATACAAACTGATCCACTTTTAGGACTAGACTCTGTGAATACAGGAAGAAATAAGCTTTTTGTTTAGTTTTTTGAATTACGTAAAAATACCATACATCACTCTTTGTTCTGCTACTTGTTTTAGTCTTTAACTTTCTTCTTCCTTTTCTGGTTTTGGCTTAAGCAAAACTTTGTCTATCCACCATGTGCATATGTAAC
The DNA here is from genome assembly GCF_022985175.1 of Labeo rohita. Lineage (NCBI taxonomy): Eukaryota > Metazoa > Chordata > Actinopteri > Cypriniformes > Cyprinidae > Labeo > Labeo rohita. The sequence goes on from NC_066872.1 coordinate 41,411,477, forward strand.
AAATAGATGACTTTGACTTGTGAGGTCTGAGTTTAGTTCTTTAAAGAGGACTCAAGTGGGAAAACAGCCCAACACACAACATGTCCAGTAAGGATGAGCCGTGCGCTCAAAGCATCCATTCCAGCAGCCGACACAAATAAAAAATGAGACGAGGAGAGCGAGCGAGCGAGACGGGGAAAGAGAGAGAGATCTCCGTTATTGTGGATACAGACGCAGAGTGTTTTTCCTCAGCCAAACGCCATACTTCTCAGACAAGAGAAAAGGATGTGGGAATAATGAGTGTTTTTATGTATGACTCAATAAATCAGCGGTGTGCGCAGCTCGCGGGCCGGTCCGTGGAGACGCTCCTCAGCTGCAGGGCCAAGCGCGAGCTAACCGGCAGAACAATGGGCTTCTGTGAGCTGCGCTCCCTCTTTTTCTCCTTTCATTCCTTCTCCAGCTTTTTCCTCTCAATCTCTCGCACGCCGTTCCCGTCTTTCCTCGCTCCGCGCCTCACATCTCCCGTCTCCCTCGCTCGCTTCTTGTTTATTGATTTTCTAGATTAAGGATCCCATGGAGAGGGATTGTAACACACAACCATAAAATTATTTTGGGGTGTGCTTATTTGCCTTCCCCTTGCATCTATTTGGCCTGTGTCTGTAGACAATTATGCTTCCCCAGCCCAGTCTCAGGTGCTAATAATGAAGGACAAATAGAATCATATGTGTAAACTTCCCCTTCTGATGAAAATTTATATTAACTTTCTGCCACTGTAAACACAGAGGCATAGCTCAGCCCTCCCTGGTGAATTCGAGATGAATTCGCTCATTTCTACCCCAGAAAGCCGGGCATTTATGGGAGGGAGAGAGAGAAAACAGAGATCTGCTTCATTGTGTAACCTCGCACTTATTTTTTCAAGTGCGAGGAGACAAAACACGAGTCTGTCCGGCCCATCAGGGTGAGTGTGTATGCGCAGACAACAGCAATGTGTGCCTGTGTGTGTGTGAGTGCATGGCCCTCGTTGGGGAAACAGTGCCAGCAATAACAGGCCAAACAGAGTCGGCTTCCACCGTTCACTGCAACCACAAACATTCATACGCTTCCCGCCTCCTGCAGACACCGTTATGGATGGCTCTCGCAAATCTGCACCACACTTTTGCACTGGACCACGTATAATAGTTTACAGTATCGCCAGCAACCTGTGGAGGAAATCAGACGGCAGGGGCCCCGTACTGAAAACAACATCTGTATCCCATAGAAATCCAAAAACGTACTGAGAAGAGCGAGAAAAATGAACAGTTTATACTCTAATTAGTTGCTTTTGCTAAGATGAGCATCACTATTATGATTGCTTACAGTGATCTGAACAATCACTAAACCTAGATTTAAACTTTGTTGTGAATGAATGACACTTCAAGTCATGAAACTTGTTGAGGAAAGGTGTGCTTTTCAACAAAAAGTTGTTTTCTTTCTGCTTAAGTGGGAAGTTGAGATTTCAAACTGCACTGCCAATATTTCACTTGCCTCAACAAATATTGTAAATTAATTGATAAATTTAAATTTATACATTTTAAAAGTATTTTTTCTATATTATTTAATGTTAATAAAAATTCTAAAAAACATTATACATATTTAAAAATTCTTTATTTAAATATTTAAATACGTAAGCATGCAATTTTCGAATTATTAAGCTTGCAATAATAGTAAATACACAGGAAAATGCACAACAGCAGTAAATGTGTGCATTTGCTTATTATCAAGCAATGCTACTTCTAGTATTTTGGATTCAACATTTTTACTGGTGGACAAAAAATATATAATTTGAAACATACTGAGAATATCGAGAGAAAAACAAACAATTTCTACTCTAATTAGTTGCTTTTGCTAAGATGTGCATCACTATTACTATTACTTTGAGTGATCTGAACAACCTATAACCGATGTTTTAAACGGTTTATGCTACAAACATGGACAATACTTAAATTCATGAAGCTTGTAAAGGAAGTGTTCAGTTGGGCTGGTTGAGATTTCAAATTGCATAGCCAATATTTCACTTGCCTCAACAAATATGGTAAATTAATTTATACATTTGAATTACAAGTATTTTTGATGCATTAATGGTATTAAAAAGTCTTTAAAAATATATAAATATTAAAAAAAATATTTAAACCACTAATTGGCAGAAAAACGTGGCATAGCACTTCCCAAAACATCCACTTTTCAAAATACTCGTGCAAATTTGCCTGATCTTTGCGCAAAGTCCATTCTGTGCTTCCTTGATCTAATATTTGATGTTTTTAAAAATGTTGTAGATTTAAGTAGCAAATGAGAACGGCTAAAATGTTTGAATATATCTTGAGATAAAAGTCTTCTTAATGATTTTCAGTTTTGTTTAAGCTAATTAAAGCAGCAGTTTTTAAATAACGAAAGAATATGTAAAAGTATGCAAGCACAAACATATACATACATTTTTATTGGTGGACAATTTCTGGAAAAAAAAAAAAGGCACAGGAATGCATTTTATGGAGAAAATGTAAAATCTGGTATCATTTAATCTCATGCATTTCATTTTAAAGATGCTTAAACATCTTAAAGAGGCATCACAGACTAGTTGTGAAACCAAGTGCCTCTCCTCTGTATCTCTCTGGGAGCTCAGACATTGTTTCTTGCACATCTCTGTCTGGTTCCTTTACTTTATGAAATTCGATCTCTCCCTGCTTCTCAACGGCAGGCTTTGGTAAAGCCCTTGCTTTCAACTGCTGTATATCATCTGGGTTTAGATAAGGTGACTCTACTGGGCCTTTTATCTGCCTCCCTTACAGAGACACGACCAAGAAAGGCGGCTGCTTTTCACTTACACCATCAACACGTGCCAGCAAGTGCAGGTCATGGAAGGAAATAAAGGAAGAGCGAGGCAGCGAACGAGTCCCCACTTCCTAGCGTGTGCTCGATGCACTTGGCTTCTTTTTCAAGTGATTATGATCCATCTCTTTTTCGCAGTTCCACGCCACTGAGCGTCACACGGTCGGAGGAATACCTCTTTATAAATGTTGCATTGAGGGGCGAGAGAGAGCGCATGCCACACTTCATTTAGAGTGAGGCCGGAGGAAAAAAGAAGGAAAAGAGTAGCACCGAGCCTTTGTCAGGCCGAGCGAATGGACTTGTTCGCCGTTTGAGCATAGCGTTTGTTGACAAGAACTTATTAAGAGGCTCAGACAGCAGAGTACACAGCTAGAGGCAAAGTGTAGACTCTCTCTGCAGAAAAGGAAAGAGACACCAAGCTTTGTTTGTGCAGGGTGTCAATAGGAATACACACGATTATGATGAAAAACAAACTGCATATGTACTCCAGGTAGGAAAGTTCTAAAAATGCATTGCATTGCAATGCATATTTATGGTTTAGGGTTAGTCTGTAGTAGCATTCTCCTACGGGTCTAAGATATATCCTCATTTAGGTAATTGTATATATCGCCTAATCACTCTCCTGGCAGCACTCTAAAAGTCAATAGGATATGTCTGAGTGTGTATGTGTGGTCCACGCCGAGCTCTGTTACCCACAAGGTCGACTGTCCCCTTTGTGACCTTCAATGTAAAGCACAAACCCCTGATTACCGTGCAACTAACCACAGACGGCATGTTGTGGAACAATATGCGGTTTCTCCTCCAGCTGGAAAATACGTGCTAAAGGAAGCTCAAAAATGGTGAACGCTTTCCAACAGCGCAGGAAAAATGATCGCCGCGAAATGGAATCGGGTTACAAGAGCACGAGCCACTCCAGGTGAAGACAAACTATTGTTTTCAGTCCATTTACCTGAGTGTTCAACTGTCATTAGTTCGCGGTGGGCCGGTAGTCCATTCAGCCCGGGTGATGGATCTTCCCAGCCCATCTCAATGAGCACCGCAGATCAGTGGAGTTAATAGCGTTACATCTAGCTGGTGGTGGGCCAATGCATCTCCGTCAATCCCCCTTGCTGACGGAGCGCCGGGGCCCCGGGCCCTCCCGGCTACGTGTGCCAGCGATCTGTGGCGTTTGTCTTGTGAATATTCCAATTACAGTGCGTGCCTGACCTTTTCAGTGAGCTGAGCTGTGGTAGAGTTATCTTCCCTCCTGACACACGGCGTCTATCACTCAACGTTTCAGCGAGAGAGACGGATCTGTTCTAAGGGTTTCAGGCTGATTACAAAGAGCTATGGATTGTTACACATAGCCCTAGACGTGCGGCGATTAAGATGCATTCAACGCGCAGACAAACATACGTGTTCACTCAAACACGTCGGCTGTGTGTATTCACATGCCATGTATCTGCTATAATCAGCCGGCTAACTGCCTGACTACACTCGCTCCCGTAAACAAAGCCTCTGACGGGCCTTTTTACGAGGTTTATTTCGCAAGCCTAGCGTGAACAAAGTCATACTTTTGTAGTTGCCTCCCCCTCCCAACAGCTAATCTACATCTTTCATTGAATCAAGAATGGAAATGGCCAAGAAATGCTTCTTTTTCAATTTCATGCTGAGGTAGCTCAACTTAGTGGATGTAATTTCTCCTAACAAGAAAATTCATCACAATGTCGTTCACTTAGTTCGACCATGAGAGAAATCCCCCCTCCTCCTCTCACTCTTTTTTCCTTTTCTACGCTTTGATGAACATCCCTAAAGCATCATCACTCCCTTCATAACATGTCTGACCATAAATAGACAATTACATCAGCTGTTAAAGTGATTATGATCTACATCAGAAGAAATGATAGAGGTCGCATGTATGCCTGGCACTGTAAACTACGTATCCAAACAGATAACATTTGCACAACCAAAACCAAGCAATTAAGCAAATTAACTACAATACTGAAAATTGCCATTACTCCCCAAAACCTCTTAATCGTGGTAAAAATCACAGCTAATTGCTTTAGTACACTCCTAAAAATAAAGGTGCTTCACGATCCCATAGAAGAACCTTTTTTGTTTAAATGGTTCTATAAAGAACCTTCAGCATCTGTAGAACCTTTCTGTTTCACAAAAGGTTCTTTGAGGCAAAAGAATGTTTCTTTAAAGAACCTTCGACTGAATGGTTCTTTGTGGAAACAAAAAAGGTTCTTGTATGGCATTGCTGTGAAGAACCTTTTAAAGCACCTTTATTTTTAAGAGTGTAGCAACAGATTCTGCTAAGCCAAACCGAGACAAGCACCCTATGTCGGAAATACCTAGCGGGCAAATTCATGCATCAAATAACTCCTGGTAAATACCTCTAGCAATAACAATCACATTTCAATTGAAACGGAGTAGCATTGGAAGATTTAAGCGTGAAAGCAATATCAGCTTAGCGTCAAATCAAGCATGAAGCCTCACACACAACCTTAATTCATGTTTTGCATACGACGACAGCGTTTCCTTATCGCCGGGTTCGCTCAATCCCTCTCACGCACACTAGTTCTCGTTCTTTGCACATGTTAACACTCTCGGTGGTTCTCCGGCTCGTGATGGAGATGTTCGGGCCAAATGACAGCGACAGAGAGGGGATATAGCATCGATCCTACACTTTAAAGATAAAAAACGTCCCGGACGAGCCCCCAGAAATAACACCCACTGAGAAAGCCTGCAAGCCCGGGCTAAGTGACATGTGCGTGCATTTGAAAAGCCTCTTGTGTATTTGCGAGCTGAGGCCAGGCTTATTTACAGCATTTGTTGAAAAGCCCTGAAGAGCCGCAAGCTGAGAGGGTCTCTTACATATGTATTCAGTGTCTGGGGGCAGTGAGCTATGAGCCAGGCCAGACGCCACTCATATGATCTCTCTCTCGCTCGCTCTCTTCCTGCATTATGGAATTCAAATATTCAAGTGGAAGAGTGGCAACATCTGACTACCTTGTGCATAGTAAATAGAAAGCGGGAGGAACGGGGGGGAGAGAACAGAGAACAGCTCTGGCAATCGTAGCCCTCAACTCCTTAACCAGATTTACATCATTTTAATATTTGTTCCGGAAAACCTTCACATACAAACATCCCCAGGCAGGCGTTTCACAGGCTGATTTGTTACTATTCATGGATAAACCGGCGAGAAACTGTAATACTAGACATGCTTGTTAAATTCACAAGGCTCCAAAGCTGCCTTCTAGAAAATCCTGCCTCTTGGTTGTCAGCTTAAGACGCCGGGCATCTGCATATGTGAGCTTTTTAAGCTCTGTTAAATGGTTTGTGGTGTCATAGGCTGTCAGAGATACTGGGAGGATGAGGTTCAGGATGCTCCAGTTTCCTCACTATGTTTTTATTGCGTTGGGAGTCTAAAAGACTCCTCGCTCTCGGGGGCCTTGCTCTGAATCACCTGCTTTGAGAAATAGTGTTTGGTTCATTGCTCACAGTTTGAGCAAAGAACTACACTACCCATAAGCACCTGCCCCACAGTTTTCCAAAGTACATCTCCAGTGGAGGCTTCTGCCCTGAGGGCCGCTATAGATTTCGCTGCCGTTAATTTCCGCAGGCAAAGCTGTTAGGAAACATCAAAACAGCAGGAAATTAGATGTGAAGTGGTCATTGATCTTGACCGGCTGAGTGCTGGAGTTTTATTTACACACAGAGGTTAAACGTAATTGCTAAACACAAGCGATGGTCAGAGTCGTGGCCTAATGGTTAGCCCCTACGCTTACACATTGAGCCGTGGTGCTCGGTTGGGGTCAAGGAGAGTCTGAATCAGGGAAATGTCATAACATTTCCCAATATCCCACTCGCCCACAGTCTTCTCCACCATTCAATCAATAAAGTGGTTTCAAATTAAATAAAACAAAAAATACAAAAAGTATACACTCTTAAAAATGAAGGTGCTTTTAAAGGTTCTTCACAGCGATGCCATAGAAGAACCATTCAGTCAAAGGTTCTTTAAAGAAGCATTTTTTTATTACCTTATTATAATCTGAAGAACCTTTTTTTCACCACAAAGAAAATTTAGTGAAACAAAAAAGTTCTTCAGATGTTAAAGGTTCTTTATGGAACCATTTAGACAAAAAAGGTTCTTCTATGCATTGTGAAGCACCTTTATTCCTAAGAGTGTACATTGAAAATAAAGAGGTATTTATTAGAGAATAACATGCATAAAAAGTATGAATTAAAATAAAATAAAATGGACTACACGTGCACTGGTAAGGTTAAAAGGGCACGTTTGCAATATATAAATATTTCTGTTAAAAAAAAAAAAAAAAAAAAAAAAAAAAAAAAAAAAAAATTCTCCCCTGTTGCCTAAATGTGCAAACGTGGCTCATTTCATTTATAACTCCAAGGCTGAAGGTGTGTGTTTCACCTGCACGTCTTTGACCTGTGCTTCCCCCCCATGACGCTACTAGTGCCACCCAAGCATGAGGAATGTTCATGAGTGTTTGTTTCCAGCAGATTTCACTCTGTTCCTTTCTCTCTGGATCCCCCCTCCTCGTCCTGTCCCTCGCTCGATCTCTCTTTCAAAGCCACGGCTTGACATTTCGCTGGGTCTCTGGAGAGGCCGATGGGAAATGGAGTTACTACTGCAGGCGCACTGTAAATTCCATACAGCCACATGTTATGTGGCCTAAACACAAATGACCACTCCAGGATCTGAGCTCTGTGGCGATAATAGAATAATGCCTGCTGTTGTCTGGGGAGGAACGAAGCACGCGCATCCGTCACGGAGAGGCTTATATCTTGCAGTGTCATCGCGAGAAGCAGCACGCCTCTATATGTCAAAACGATGTCTGCTGATAGTGAAACGGTACAGCGGCAAGTCGCCAAAACGTGTTTTATTTGGTTTCCACCGCCAATTTTTGTGAAAGCTTTATGAAATGTGGCTCTTGTGAAACCGTATGTGTGTGCGTGTTATTTACACACTGTAGTGGAGGAGTCTCGGGCCGGTGTGATAAAGCTAATGAGCTTCTTTGTGCTGGAGTGTAAATGAGACAGTCACCTCGCTTTCGCTATCTGCACGGTAGAGACTCCAGGGGTGATTACTGCTTTAAATTATGCTCAAGGGCAAAGCGCTATTTGCATCAGAGGGGCTTTTATTTGGCTGATGAGCGGCGAAAGCCGTCATCACCCTGCCTGAAGATGTTGCACTCGCAGCTCCCGGTGGACGGCGGGGGAGACGGAAGCGAGACTGGCTGTTTGTGTGGCGTCTCGGCGTTACTTTGTTACTTTCCCCTCCTGAATGACAGTCAATGGACCCCTAGAGACGCTCCCTCCCACCTCTTCTGAACGCATGCATGTGTGTTAATGTGTTTGTGGGGTGATGATAGAGTCAGGCTCATTGAATATCAATTAGCACTGTGGTTTTTCTCTGTTATGCTTCTGTTTGTGCACATTTTCCAGGTGTTTTCTTGGAAATCGTGAAGTAAATAAGTGCAAAATAAGATAATTCGTTTTCCACGGACACCTCCTCCCCGAGTGGCTCCCTCAACTGCGATACTACCTCCGATTTCATTTGCTCTTACACCTGAAGAAGACGGGGAAAATATGGCTGACACTGGCTGTCAGGCGTCTCATCTTAAATTCTCCTCAAGCTAAAATGTCGGGTTAATTGCTGTCATTTTTACACCGGGCCAGTGACTTACACACCGCTTCCTGTAACAATCGCTGTTAGCAGGGGAAAAAAATATAAAATGAACAACGTCCTGTGCATCTGGACACGACATTCATAAATAAATGTGGAAGATCTAAAAATAAATAAATAAATACAAGCAGAAATATTCCAAAAGCCATTGTTGATATAGTAGAAAATACCGCAGAAGCTATAACTGAATTCTAATGAATAAAGGTTAGATGCATGCAGACTGTGCTCTTTTCATTAATATACCCCTGAGAACTTCCTCTCCAGACAGGAAGTTCAATTGCAAAATATGGCTACACTACACTATAAATCCATGCAATCACAGATTATTAAACTAGAACAATCATCTAGAGGTTCCATTACATCACATCACGTCATCTACGGATCAATGCAAACATTCTTGTACGCACACACCATTATACATATAACAACATTAAAAGCTCATTTAACAGCAGCCTACAAATCAATAAAGTCCATGTCCTTCACCATTCTTGTCAGAAACATACAGTGCTGCTATACTTCTTCCATTAAAAAGATTTATTATGAAAATATAATGTATTGCAAATGTAAAACAGTCTCTGAAAATGTTGGCAGAAAAATAGCAACAACACTAATGTCATATGTGTAAATGTTAATAATAATAATAGAAAAAAATCCAAATGCAAAAGGCAATTTGTAATTTCTGAGTACGAAAGTGTGTCTACTTGTGTGTTTACTTGCAATTACTAACAGTTATTTTTAATTGGAGTCTTTTATCTTTCTCTCATACATACACACAGCACCAAAACTCAGAGATCTAGGTGGTTATTAGGCGGATGTGTAGGAATTCTCTGACTGTGGCGTGTGTGTGAGAGGGAATTGCGCAGGAAGTGTGTGAAGTTAACAGCACCTGGCCTCCCTTTAAAAAGCCTCCCGAGGCCTGTTAGCTGGCCCACTCATTTCAACGTGTCTGTCTGCGCTCTCCCGCTCACTCTCTGTAAGTGAAACATTGTCACTCTCTCCACTGTCTCTATGGCACTTATCTCTCCTCTCTTCACTCTTTCTGCTTACACTGCCCTTTTCTGCCACTCTTAGTGCGGATTATCTACAGACAGATAACACAAAATCTGTTCAAGTAATATGCAGCTATACAGGAATAATAATCTTAGTGATTATTATTAATTAATAACAAATATGAAAGAAATAAAAATAAAAATGAAATCTTACAACTTAATAAAACTAAACATATTGTATTTGTTATTGTCATCTATTAACTACTGTTAAACTACTATGTAACAATAATAACAACAACAACTTATTAGAATTAATAATTCTACTAATAATAGCACTAATAATGAATAATTATGGTAAAACTACAATTTATATTTATATTAAATACACATTTATAGTAATATTATTACTTTAATTTTAATGCTGTTTGTGTGTACAGTAATAATAATGTTTAGATGGTTTTTGTTTTATTGGCTTTGTACTGTACTCTGCTATGACAAAAATCTAATCTAATAGTATTTGTGATATAAAATCGAATTTAAAAATACTACAATGCATATGTACATGATATACACATTTATAATACAATTACTACTTTATTTTTAATTCTGTTTATGTGTACAATAATAAAAAAAATTAACTATTTCTACTAACAAATAACAACAATAACAGCGATTGTAACAATAATTAATATAATAATTATAATATAATTAACAACATTTATTATTATTATTATGGTTAGATGGTTCTGTGGCTGGTTTCTTTCATTGGCTTTTACTGTACTATACAATAACATTGAATTTACACTTTATTTTATATTAAACAATCTAGACTTGTTTACTTTTTTATTTTTATATTAAATGTATATATATGCACATTCAAATTTATATCAATATTTTATTTTTACTATTTCTAATTGTTTACTGTAACAAAAACAAATGATTTTATTTAAAAATGTGCAAAATAAATAACTTATTTTTTAATTTCATTACTTCATTAGAATTCATATTTAACACTTTAATATTTCAGTCTGTTTATAATATATTGATCATAACAACAAATACAAAATAAATGTATAAATATATATATGCGTACACATTTAATTTATTATAATAAACATAACACTATACTTGAGATGTGAAGTTTTGATATTTCAATGTTTATAATAACACGTTTTCAGTCTGTTTATAATTTATTGATCATAACAAATACAAGCTAAACATGTATGTGTATACACATTTAAATTCACATAATTATTATATCTGAGATATTAAATGGATTTTAAACATTTTAATGTTTATAATAAAAATGATTTCATATTTCAACATTTCAGTCTTTTTTCCATTCTATTTATAATATATTGATCATAACAACAAATACAAACTAAATACATAAATATATTTGTATACACATTTAATTTTATCTAATGAACATAAAACTAATTAAGATCAATTAAGTTCATTTTTTAATGTCAGTGTTTACAATAATTGTATCTGTCTGTTTTCAGTCTTTTTATAATATATTGATCATGAAAAATACAAACTAAATATATAAATATATTTGTATACATATTTGTATACACAATTAAATTCATATAATAAATATAAGACTATAATTGAGATGTTTTTATTTCAAAATGTTTATAATAATAATAATAATAATAATATTTCAGTCTGTTTATAATACACTGATCAAAACAAATACAAACTAAATATATAAATACTTGTATACACATTTAAATTCATATACTTAATATAACATAATAGAGATGATCATATTTTAATGTCAATGTTTATAATAATAATAATAATAATAATAATAATTTAATATTTCAGTCTGTTTCAGTCTGTATATAATACACTGATCATAACAAATATAAACTAAATATATAAATATTTGTATACACATTTAATTTCATATACTTAATATAAAACTATAGGGATGTTCATTTTTTAATATTCCAATATGTTTATAATAATATTAATAATAATAATAAATTCATATTTCAGTCTGTTTCAGTCTGCTTTCAGTCTGTATATAATACACTGATCATAACAAATACAAACTGAATATATAAATATTTGTATACACATTTAGATTCATATAATTAACATAAAACCAGAATGTAAAACTACTATGCTCATTTTTTAATATTTCAATGTTTATAATAATAATAATAATAATAATAATAATAAGCAACAACAACATCATCATCAGCTACTAGCAATTCACAAATACAAACTATTATCAATAATGGCTTTGATACAAGTTTACAAAAACACTTTTTTGAAGAGGCCAGTGTTAACCAGCAAACACTGATCTCTATCTCGCACACGCTGAAGTGTGCAGGTTAAAACAGAAGTCAGTAATGAGAAAGCGGGGGGGTTGACCCCAATCAGACGCGTGTGTGAGACACAGAAAGAGAGAGAGACGGCCGGTGTGATGATGAATGGGAGGAGAGGCCGTGAGATGGGGGTGCCGTTGTAATCACCAGCTGGAGAGGGTGGCTACGAAGGGGGGGTGTTCGGAAGGGCCCACAAAGAGCCGCAGGACACACTTCACTCTGCTACGCTGATCCTGTCTTACCCACAGGCCCATGGGCTGCTTTCAGCTGCTGTCACCACCATGACTGAGCCACTCACACCCATCCACACACACACACACACACACACGCTCTTAATAATAATAAAAAAGAACTGCCATTAGCTATAAACTTCAGCTGCAAAAAATAAATTAATTAATTAAAATACAAATAAAAGTATTATAAAATAAAATTCAAAATATACATTTAAAAAAATATTTAAATATTATTTAAAAAGGTTTCATTATTAAAATCAACAATTTTGGAATTATTTGGCCTACTTTTAAGTATTTCAGCAGTATAAACATTCACATGGCAACCAAAAACAAGGAAAAAGTATTGCAAGTGCTTTGCTTAAATCCTTGAAAACAAAACAAACAATGCCTGAGGAATCACAAATTCTGTTTTCAGACACATACTCGCATCCAATGACACACTTGCGAGTGAATAAGTGAACACACAGTCCACACCGCCTGCAGACTAACCCTGAGCTCAGCCTGACCTCTCATGCTGCGCTTTTGGTGAGCTGTCAAACCCATCAGTCACTGCGCCGAGACACATACATACAGCACACAACTGCACAGTGCAAATAATTATGCATTCAGCCTCTATGCATATACATTTTGATATACACAAATACAGCATGCACTGGTCAGCTGAGGTTTCTAGAGTGAACGAGTTGCCTGGCCCATAAAGTGTTGTGAAGTCAAATAAGGAGGCCCTCTAGTGGCCACAAACAAAGAAACACGAGCAAAGCTCCGTACTTTGCAGACAAACACACACGCACGGCCTCAGCCCGGCACGCTTCAGAAACACCAAAACACCTCCAAAACAAGTCAAAAACAGCCAGGGTGCTGTACAAAACTCTTGATGATTACAAGCAAAAGCTATGCTGAAATAAACACAGCTACTAAATAAGCATTAAAATGCAATAAAAAGAAGAATAAAACAGTCCAGTTCCTGTCTAAATGTGCACAAGTGAAGGGTGTCAGTCAAAAAGCTGCCTGCTGAGCCTTGTGTGAAAGCCAGCGAGAGAGAGAGAAAGAGAGAGAGGGAGGGAGAGAGAGAAAGAGACAGAGCGCGGCGGATGACAACGGACGGGGGGGAGAGAGACGCAACTTACCTGCTGTTGTTGCAGATGCAGCAGCTCGACTGCGCTTACTTCACTGCTCGTCTCCCCACTTGATCTTCCATCTCTACTGCCAGCATCTAATTGGCTGCTTAGGCTGCTCATTCCATTTTGACTCATTGAACTGTTGCTTATTGTCTCATTGGCCGACTCCTGCATCATGACTTAATACCTAGAAGTGATTAAGAGGCACCGGTTAAGGCTCTTGTTACAATCCCCTTTAGTTGCCTCCTAAAAAAAAGAGGGGGGGTAAAAAAGGAAAATTGGGGGGCGAGAAAGAAAAAAAAAAAGCTTTCCATTATCAACCCCTGCTCCCTTTGCAAATTAAAGCATTTAACGGGGGGAGGGGGTGGAATTATGCATTCACTGTGTAAATGAAGCAATACAAAGAGATGCACGTTTCTTCCTGGCTTTTATTTATTTATTTATATTTTTAAATTTTGCTTAATGCATGCTTTTTTTTTTAATTGCATTTTCTTTTCTTAATTTGCATGTCGACCATCACACACACAGATAAACATCACAGTGTGTTTAAAAATAAATTTAGTGACTTCAATGTGGTGTGAATAATTTCAAAAGGAAATGTAACACGTATAAAGCCTTTTTTTCCCTGTTCAAACGTCTTAAAATATCCCCGTTGCTTCTCAACTGAACGGAGTTGCTTAATGACGCACAGCTAATCATGCAAAATTAAAATTTGGTACAGGAGGTGAGGGGAGAAGAGGGGGAATTACAAATCACATGCTTCTGTATGGTGATGAACGATATAATGGTCTTTCTTTTAGCTGAAGCTAAATAAAATTCGCCTGCTAGTCAAATGAGAAGAGAGAAGAGAGGAAAAAAAAAAAGCTTGTGTCACATATAGGCCAGTTCTCTTCCTCCTTTTTATTTTAATCACATACTCAAATATTCATTATTTCCGTATATTTAGCGGCGTCCGCCGAGCACAATTAAAATTCAAACACCAAATTCAAACAGAACAAAAATCGCACACGTCAATTTCTACTCTGGCAAATAAATGAAAAGATATTAAATTAATTTTCCCTGCCATCTATTAGATATGAAAACAGGGGAGAGTGGTGGCTCAAAAAAAAAAAAAAAATCTTTCACGAATATCACTAATGATTGTGCTAAAAACAGCATAAATTATGCATATTACCTCTTCTCTGGTAATAAATGTTTTATCATTTTCCCTGCATAAATGTTGTGTACGTTCACAGGAACCCTGCTAAGATCTGTGGAGATCCTTGCAATAAATAAAAGAATCGTCCGACCCAACAAACGCAATTCAAGGTGTGTTCTGCATAGCTAATACACCCACAAGAGCCTTAATACACACTCCGTCATTCACATATTCATCGAACCCCCTCCTCTCTACCCATTTTGTTTCTCTCAGAAAATGACGACGGGCTGTCTCATATTTCAGCGCATTCAAACATAAACAATATTAATTACGCTAATGGCGAGCACGCACAATAAAATATCCCTAATCTCGTGTAATGTTTAGAGGGGATTCGTTTTTCCAGCAACACTTTCATTTATTTCCCTGACAGCTCCGCCATCCTTCTTTCCACAGATTAAACACATCAATTTTGTCACCTGCTACGTACGGACAATTAGCAGCGATCTTTGAACGAGAGCGTACAGTAACTCGACAGCCGAGCTACGGGAAAAAAAAAAAAAAAAAAAAAGAAGAACGGCGCTAATCAAACGCACGACACAACAAAGACGTAGTCTTCTAATCCACGGCTGCTTTTCAGATCAGCAAATGACATTTTAACGGCACGTCTTATGAGAAACACAAGAAGCATGAGTGTTTTTTTTTTTTGTGATAAATGTAAAAAAGTGCACCACCTAACCAGTATGCACTGGTCAACTTGGGAACAAACAAAAGTGCAGGAGATTAACAGACCAGGAGAGAGAGTCACACAGTGTGAGGGCTGACGAATCTCTCCTGAAGAAAAAACACAAAGCTGCCGTAGAGATTAGGCGACTAATAAGTATTCAAATTAGGCATAAATTTTACATGCCCCATGTTTAAAATATTCAGAGAAGGGCCGCTTGATTGCCTTTACGCGAATTTTATGAACAACGTAAGGGAGTGTTTTTTAATGCCACAATGAAGGAGACTAAAAAGTGAGGCACGACTTTAGGACACTGTTCTTCCTCAAACCTTGCAAAAAAAGCGCTAATTAAAATTACATTTCAGATCACTGTAATCCCAGTTTGCACTGTGGAATTCAAATATGATTTCTACGAATTGATTATTCTTAGCATTAAACACACGTTTTTAAATAACTAAAGAATAGATGACATTTTCATGTAATATTGGGAAGAAGAAGAGGAAGAAAAAAAACGACTTTCCCCCTTCAAATTTGGTTTTGGGTTTAATGGTGCGGAATACTGATCCTGTCATTATAGAAACACACATTATTAACACTGTATCCTCTAAATCCACATGATCCACAACTGGCGTGTAGGTGTCTAACTGAACGTAATGCTCATGCAGATGTATGCAAAGTGTATTCAGAGAGATCAGGTGCTGCTTTAACCTTAATGACAGCGGTGAGATAAATTAATTAGCCATCTGAAGGCAGCATCCAAATCTGCCAATTACAATGTCAATTAGAAACACATCCTCGCTCACGATCTTTTCCACGCGATGGAGCGGACGCGAGGAGGATTGGGGGGGGGGGTACGTGTCTGAATGACACTGAGTGAAGGAGAGAGTCTAGTACGCTACTGTACCAGAGAGAGATGGACGGAGCGAAAGCGTGAGCATGAATGAGAGAGAAAGAGAGAGAGAGAGGGAGGAAGAAATCCAGCACCCAAAGTCTGTCTTTGTTCGTGGGACCCCCGTTTCTCAAGTCTTTGACCCTTGGGGCCAACTGCCTGTCATTATAACACACTGTCTTTTCCTAAAAACCAACCGGGGTCAAGGGTTCATGCCATTGGAACATATTTACAGCTCCTGCTAGTGTGGAAAAGCTCTGGCCCATTTGAAACTGGCAAAATTGAACATTTTGGCAAGTTACGTTATCTTGATAACAGTCATCATCTAGAAGTCAGTCGGTGTGTATTCAAGGTTAATAAAAACTCTGCCTTTCTGGAATAAAAGATGTTATTTGGATCTCGCGGTGTGCTTTTTGCGCTTTAAACGCTGTAACAGTACCACGCTTACGATTCCTTTCTGGCTGTGCAAATGTTTGCTCTCGAATCGTAGGCTGTGCAAATCTGTCCTTTCCATCAGGTGAAAAATCCCAGACAGGATCCTGACAACACATTCAAGGGCTACGCCTGTGATTTCGGGTGGGTGGGTTTGCAAAGAAAGGTGTGGGGAGGGAAAGCCACAAATATAGCCCAGATGTTTCTCATGCACACACACTCCTCATCACGAAGGAGTAAAGTTACACTCGTTTGAGCTGATCTGATTTTACAACCACAAATGTTGCCTCATTATCAAACGCGGCACCCTTCTTATCGGAGTTCGGATATCACCATTCTAAGCCCTCCATCATCTAAGGCGCTCGGAAACCGCGGGATATGTTTTATACAAGTCGCTGAAAAGGGGCACCGGAGGCTGCGACTGTGACATTAACACATTCTCACACACACACACACTCACAGAAATCATCCACTTTCGCCGAGACGCACTTCATTTTTCCCCTCTCCCGTGGAAACCGGCGGCCCTCTCCCCTGATAGGACGCGCAGAACAGACCTGAAAAAGAGCTTGATGATTATTTCAGGGAGGCATCGGAAAGGCAGACTCTGTGATCCAAGAAGCCTAGTCATTATCAGTGCATTGCTCAGGTGCCCGGAATCCTAACATTGCATGGAAGGGGGAAAAAAAATACTAAAAATTACATTTCACAGTCTGCTAGCTTCACCCGCTCTGATTCAGTTAAGATATGGATACCATTTAAAATAATCACAAATTCTGTGCTCCACTGAAATTAATTCATCATTGCCATAAGTTACAATGCATACAAAATAAAGCAGCACGGCTCTGCTATTCTCCAATATTTAACAGTGGGGAATGCTTAATAAATCAAAATGCCAGATTCTGAAAACGATGATGCAAAGTTTGAATTCCATCCCATGTGAAATTGAGAATATATCCCAATTAAAAATGCCACTGAACAGCTAAAAATGGTGTTTAAAAGTTGAACCGTGCATGCCAGCACTCGCCATACACCGTTAATGACTCTTCTCTAAACCTGAATGTGCTGTAATATTACAGACCCCCTCTTCTCAGATAGCAGGATTTCAAAGTGATTCACAATGGACGAGATTACAGAGTAAAAAGAGCATGAGGGAAATCATATTTATACCACGAGTTCAAAAATGAAAAGGGAGGATGAATACATCGCTTTTCAGGATTAATAGTATGCAAAGTAAGCGAATCAAGTGTTGTTATCAGTGGTAAAATGAGAACACATTCAAGAAAAAAAAAATTCAATTCACGATAAATAGACCATCTGTGATTCGATTCATTCAGCGCTGAATGTTCAGAACTTAATTCTGGGCTATTTACATTAAAAGAAGGAGAAAAGGAGAGGGAGATGAAAAGAACGAGAGAGAGAGAGAGAGAGAGAAAAAAAAAAGCACAGACTGAGGGGGGACAAAGAAAACTGCGATAATCCTGAAGAAGCGCTGAAACAAAACCAAATCCTTGAGAAATAAAAACACACATAAATCATAAATGCTAAACAACGTGACCTACAAAGCCGGAGTTTCGTTCAGATTTTCCAGCACTTCCGGAAAGAAAGAGAAAAAAAAATAGTGTTTCAAGTCTTTCCATCTGATTCAAATTCTACCCAGCAAGCACCTCCCTCTCGAACGAAAGCGGCTCCAAAAGTGGGTGACTAGACAGTGACGCTGGTATCTCATCAAGCAGTCCCTGCGCTTGCATTTTGGGTAATTTCTTTAATTAACTCAGCCCACCTAATCACCAGTAATTGACCTATAAAAGTAGGAGGCCCCATTGTCTGCTCCAATCATCTCTGGCAGGAAGAGAAAGTCTCTCCCTCGCTCTCTTCCTCACTATTTATCCATCGCCTTACACTATTTACCTGCCTCAAATGCATATTTCATTTCATTTCATGCCGCAATTATCCTTTGTGACACCGGCTGCGTGTGGGGCGAGATTAAAAGCCTTGGGGTGAAGGGGGGCAAGCGCGCTCGCCCCTGCCTGGGACGCGCGGCCGCGTTAACGACCGGGACGGCCCTGGTGCCGCCACACAGACACGAAGGCGCGGAGAGACATAGCTCATGGTGACGTTTCCACTTATTTGAGGCTGATTAGGGTCATTATGTCGCACCGCTCTGATTTATGTTGTCATTCTTTCGGGCCGGTCCTGCATCGATAGATCTTAATGAATTGGTAAATAAGGGTGAAGATTACACTTGACAACACCCCAACATTTCTCATTCATACCCGACAAGATTTATGTAACCAATTAGGGCGGTAACAGGCGAGATTGGTCGAGAGAAAAATAATCTTTCCCGAGGAAAATTACCCCGAGTCTAAAACCTCGACAAAATAGATAATGGGCAGTCTTTAAGGGAGACTTAGTCACAGAGCGAGAGCCCGGGCTGAAGGGTTCTCAGAAGTGCATTTAAAGAGGGAAGCGGCTCTTGTAGGACTTTCAAATTGATTTTTTCTTTTTTTTTTTTTCTTAAAAATTCAACCACACGACTGCAGGAACTGGAGCACACGCACCCAAACCGCACACACGCTAACTAATCAGCCACCATCTGCATGTCCAAACCAGAGGCCATGAAATCAGTGGATTAAAAAATTAACCTCTCGCCAACAAAGAAGCACTTTGATGTGCAAATGTGAACTCGAGGAGGTAGATTGCAAACTAGTACAATGCACACACACATAAAGAAAAATTAAAAATACAAATCAATCGTTTCTCCATGACTTCACTGTGTGATGATGCCTCGACTGAAGAAATCCATTTGCATTTTTTAATAGTCTGCTATTTCAATTATTTAATTTACATCTGTGTGGCAAGAGTAACCAGTCGACTCATTTCGCATTAAAATATCAGATAAAAAAGGCTGATCATCAATGAGCTCAGACAGGCCGAGGAGGACCCGGAGGGACGTGGGAGAACAGAGGGAGGAAAACGAGAGTGATGCTGGCGTCGTCTCATCCAGCTTCCCCCTTCAAGCACATGCAAATAAGGCTGTGATGCTTAACTGCATCATTTATGGGGATAATAGCGGCATCATCATTACGGGACTCAAATTAAATTACATCACAATTAGCATAACAAAGTGATTGGTTAAACTTTCAAAACAAATACCCGCCTTGGCTAATGAGCGGTGTTAATTGCCACATGCAAAATGTAGGTAAACGTGTTTTGGTTAAACAATTTTTGAAATTCAGATTTTACTTTCTTTCGTTTATTTATTAGATTTATTTTTCAAGAAGCTCGATCGAGGGGATCTGCATCATAAAAAAAAACAAAAAAAAAAACAGAATATGCAGCATTTAATTTTACCCCACTAAACAAGCTATTACACGCAGACTCTGGAGAACAATGTAAATTACCCATCTGATTCTCTATACAGTATGTACTAATCATGCAGCTCATTATGCATCAGGGTATTAAATTATAAAGAAGACCACGTCCACATTCCAGCACAAAGCCATATAAAAACTTAATAATATGCTCACAATAGTCCAATAGCAAGCGTTGCTCGCCCTTATGAATATTTAAGTAAACAAATTATCTGCCCGCCTTTGATAGAGATAATTAGTACTTGAGGGCTAATCATTTTACTGACCCCACCTCCAAAATGGGACAGGCTCGTTTAAGTTTTAGGTGACTCTATGAAATCTTAACTCTTTCAAATTAAAAAAATTATTAAATCATAAAAAAGAAAAAGAAAAAGAAAAAAAAAAAAACCCCCACACACACATATTCATCTACTTGGAATTTTACAATTATTAGCCTGCAAAAGTTATAATAGCTGCTCACAAAATTATTGCACGCTCACAAAAAACAATAAAAATGACTCAAATGATTTAATTTCCCATCAACACGTTGTAAACTCCACAAACACTTCACTTCAAATAAAATCACCGACTAGGCAAAGTCAAAGCACACTGTTCTTCGGCACACACTCACACACACTTAACGGCACGCGCGCACACACCCGCACAAAACCACATTCATTATCGTCATTGCCATTATCACCAGCAATTAACCCACAGATGAAAGCAGCCCACAAACCAAGCCGGAGCACGGCGCAAGCCTTAAGGAATGACAGCGAGAGTGAAAAGACCCGACGGATGGATGAAAGTAGGAAAGCATGGATGGATGGAGGAAAAGGTGGCTTTATTACCTGCAGGTGAGCGGTGTGGGACGGCAGGCTGGAGAGGGTGTTTCGCGGAGAGTCGGGCGTCACGGGGGAAGAGCGTGCGATTATCAGTGTCATCACTCCAACTGTGTTTATACAGACTCGCATCATAAACAAGCGCCTCTTTGGCCCCGTCCCTCACGCGTCGCTCATGCATACTTAAATCGGCAGTGCACCCATTAAAAAAAAAAAAAAAAAAAACGACCCCTATCTCCTGACAATTATTCCTTCATCTCCACTTGTCACCGAGCAATTACGACAGCGCACAGACAGGGCCCAATAGGAGACGCGGGGCTTTGGGAAGCCGTGCGACCGGCCGGGAACGAGGGGAGGTGATGAAAAAAGTGCCTAAAATGGAAATGTGTCGCCCTGACCTGGAGCTTTTCTGCCTTTTGTGACGCACTGGAAATACTGGCATCATTAACATTAAATCTCTGCAAAAATGCAACTAATCATTGCAGGTTTTACTGCTTCTGGGCTTCCTAATCTAAAAATGCTCTTCAAAAAACTCCCTCTCTCTCTTTCAATGATTTTTTCTTTTTTTTTAAAAAAAAAGGAAGTCTTTCGTCTTGCTGACCGAGTTGCTGACTGAAAGAAGCGAGCGTGTGTGTGTGTGTGTGAGAGAGAGTGTGAGTGTGTGTGACCGTGCGCACCAGCGTCTCTCTCACAGCCTGCGCGCGGAGCCGGGGACTCGGATCGCGCTCCGCCAGCAGCCTCTCGCTGCTCTCATTTGAGTGCGCGGCTCGCGGCACACACACACACACTTTTTCTCTCTCTCCTTCTCCTCTTTTTCTCCCGCATTCGGACTCCAACCGAGAGGGGATTTAACACACGCGGCCAGCTGCGGAGGACGTCCCGAGCCCTTAAAATGCGAGGTACGTGTTCCTGCCTGCTTTTTTTGGTATTCATTCTCGCTTGAATGAGATTAGCCAGCATGCGACCTTCTTGCAAGTCAAACTAGCGAGCTAAATAAAAAAACAAAAAAAACAAAACATGCAACAATCTCAGCTGGGAAGAAAAAGTAACCTACCTTTTGAGGAACGACACACAATCCCACTCCCTGAAGGTAGAGGCATTTGAAGATATTCTTAGAAGCCTTGAAGCATTAACTTGCATCAAAAATGAGGAATAGGATGCCACTGGTAGGCAACAGCATCAGAGCACGAAAAAAAAAATAGGAGGGGGGGAAGAGAGAGGTGGGGGGTACGAAGAATGAAAGAAAGAAAAAACTAGCTGACGTTCACTGTCAAAGCCATCATCAGTGAACTATTTACAGCGGTATTTACACGAGCGCCTCTTGCCCGATCACGTCCGAGAAACCCATGGCATTTTTACGCCTGTAATTAAAACAAATCAAGCAGACCTCTGATTGTTTTGGCACCCGAGGACTAATCGTACACAAAAATCAGCGGTTTGATTGTCAGGGTGGGGAGGTGGAGGGGTGGCACTTCTTTTTCCTGCCTTTCCTTTTTTTCCCTTTCGAGATGGATGGAGGGCTACTTTAGCAAGTTGAGTGATAGTATAGTGGAGGTAATGAATAAAGACGCCTGCTGCTTTCCTTATTAGGTCAAGCTAACCCAAAAAACTGTATTTGAGTCATTTAATGTATGTAACTTTCACAACCCTATCTTATTGTGTTGAAAACTAACAGTGTTTGTCAACCCGTTCTCCTCGTTCTCTCGCCCCGCATGCCACAGATGTTTCTCCTAGCTGCTCCCGCAGACAGGAATCCACTCGCAGAGACGAGAGCCACGCTCTCTCCCAGGAGAGGAGTACAAAGGCCAGTCTGCACGCGGCAGATGCAAAACCAAGTCCATCTGCTGCAGGCTTCCCATCGCCACACGGAGATTGAAAAGTGAGGGGAGCGTTCGCGTAGACGCCGCTGGAACGTGAGCGAGGAACCAGCTGTTGGTAAACGTGGGAGCAGATTTTAGACACAAAAGACTGACGTAAACGCACATGATTTGTACGGAAACGGACAACTAAGCAATTCCGTATTCAAGCTCTGGTAAAATCAATTACCTCATATACAACTGTCGAAGGTATGCACACTTCACAGTGAGCAAGAACTTTCACGTTGTGAACGATTCACCCAAGCCAAGCTTGACAGATTTATTTAGCTAAAAAAAAAAAAAACTCCAATGCACTGTAAGACCACTTGAACTCCCGCTCTGAGCATGATATAACAGGCTTCGCGTAGCACATTATCTAGAACATATTTTAACTGCATGATATCATTAGAAACCGCTCAGCTCTAGCCAATGCCGTTTTTTTTGGGCCTCCACCCCTTCAGACTAGGGCAAATGCTCAATGAGGAAGTGTAAAAGGTTGCACTGGCAGGCATGGAAGGCCTCCAGATTTCGTCGTCACCGCTGGAATAGCATCTGATGCGTCATATTTACATTTCGACCCAAACGCCACAGGGTGCGTCGCGCCCTAACCTTCACTTTACGATACAAACAGGCCGCTTGTTAGCCGCTCTCAGTTCTCACTCATATCTGGTTTTATTCCGTCTGTTTCTCACTTAACTCCCTCTCTTTTTTTCCTCCTCATTTCACAGGGCTTTGGACCGCAAGGTCAATGAGGACAAACAATTCCAGCAGCGGCTCTCGAGCGCATGCAGAAGAAAGTGTCGGCTGAGGGGGGATGGACTCGTGCAGTGGCAGAGCTGGTGTCTCCGAGCGCTGGCATAATTTCCATGGCAACCACTCTAACTATTAATTTTCAATTAAAGCAGACACAAAACGCCCTGCCCCGAGCCTCCAGAAGGTGTCAAGAGGGGGAAACTGGGCCTTTTTGGAGCCAAGACACCATTGGGCTCATTCATAGTGACAAAAATCACACCACTGAACAACACTTAGCATCTAAGCCCTGTTTTTACTTCACAATCACACCAGTGAGAACACTAAAACCACTATGAAACTCATGCATGCTAACCATTAGTGAATAATCGAGTGATATTTGAACTGTTATGTCCCTTGGTCGATTAACAGAGGTGTTACCTCCCCCTTGTGTCAGCTTTAAAATCTGACAGGATTGTCAGTTGCTACTAAAAAGAATTTTTATTTTTTTTTGGGTGAATTTTAGTAAGAAATAAGTGTGAAATAAGGTGTTTGAATCTAATTTGCAATCTATGCATAAAGTTGAACACAAAAGTCTGATATCACAAACAAAAATATGAATAATTTTTCCATTGCAATTTATACTATTTGTGACCCTGGACCACAAAACCAGTCATAAGGGTCAATTTTGTTAACATTGAGATTTATACATCATCTGAAATCTAAATAAATAAGCTTCCCATTGATGTATGGTTTGTTAGGATAGGACGATATTTGAGGAAAATCTGAGGGTGCAATAAAAAAAACAAAAACAAAAAAAAAAAAATTGCCATTAAAGTTGTCCAAATGAAGTTCTTAGCAATGCATATTATTTATCAAAAATTAAGTTTTGATATATTTACGGAACAAAATTGACAAAACATCTTTATGATTATGACCTTTACTTAATATCCAAAAGATTTTTGGCATAAAAGAAAAATTAAAAAATTTGACCCATACATTGTATTTTTGGCTATTGCTATAAATACACCCGTGCTACTGTGACTGGTTTTGTGGTCCAGGGTCACATTTAAAACAAACAAACAAACAAGTAAAAATTCAGCTAAGTCGGAAAAAAAATAACATGCACAACTCCACTAGTATAAACTACATATTCAAGAAATGACCTAGAAATATTCATTATGCATCTATTTTCTTCCCCATTTTTCAAAATGCCAAATCTTTGTTTACATCCAACTAGATTAAAAATTGAATTCCACATTTTCAATTAAACCCAGTATGCTGGTATTATATCAGCCACCCTGCTTTCTAGATATTGGCATCAGCTCTTGAAAAAAAAAAAAAAAAAAAAAATAAGAAACAACTCCTACCGGTCGACCAGCACTAAAGATTGAGCTAACAGCAGATTAAGCTGAGCTAGTGTGCACTCACTGAGAGTCTGATGTGCGTTTCAGGCCTCACAGAAACGCCGGCAGCATTAAAGCTGTTCTCTGGCTGGAGAGTTATCCACTTGAGCTCATCTCCGCCTCCGATCCATTCGGCTGATGGCTGAGCCTGTGGAACGCACTCCGCGCTTGTAAACAGCCCTAATAAACTCTCAGCCTAAGGTCTGCCTGTATGCTCAACGTATACTTATTTGCACATGTATGGCTTTGAAACAAAATGTGACACTCAAACACTGCAAATTTAAAAGTATCTTAGTCCCTAATCACAGTAAATGTAAATTAAACACTTTCAGCCTTCACTATGAGTTACACATCCCAGATCAGCTGCTATTTTTCCAATTTAAAACTGCTGTATAAGTCAATAACCAATGGTTTGGTTGGATAACAGAAGGTTTAGTTCCCCCTTGTGTCAAAATCTAAAAACATACTTAATAATAATAATAATAACAATTATAATAATAATAATAATAATAAAAATAAACAAACGCATATATATTATATGCTTATAAATCATTATTAATTTATTATTGGTATTCATTATTTATGTATTATTTATTAATTTTCTGCTGTAGTTGTGCATCTCATTTTCTATCATTATTATATATATTTTAAATTATCAATCATTTGGTAATTAATAATAACTTTGATATACACATTACTAATTTATTATTGTTATTATTTATGTATATATTTATTGCTGTAGTTGGGCATCTCATTTTCTATCATTAAATACATATATAATATATTTTTAATTTTTAATCATTTGTTAATAATTAATAATTTTGCTAATATATTCATGCATATATATATATATATATATATATATACACTAATTTGTTATTGTTATTATTTATTAATGTTATTTTTGCTGTAATTGTGCATCTCATTTTCTATCATTAAATATACAGATATATAAATATGTTTTAATATCATTTAAGAATTAATATTAATACATTATATATATATATATATATATATATATATAGATAGATAGATAGAAGATAGAACACACACACACACATATATATACATATATATATATATATATATATATATATATATATATATATACACTAATTTTTTATTATTATTATTCATTTATTTATTAATTTTTTGCTGTAGTTGTGCATCTAATTTTCTATCATTAAATATATAGATAAATAAATATATTTTAAATTATTCATAATTTTTATTAATTAATATTAATATTTTTTTAATTATAAAATTAACCAGTCACTAATGATTTGTCCTGGTCTAAAATCAGCTTGCCTTAATTTTTAGCTCAAGATCGTTGCATCTGTAATGATCAGGATGTTCTTACAATTTCACAAGGCAAGAAAATCTCACTCCGATTAGCATGGTTTGATCCATCCATACCCCTATTCTGTTTTTGAGTTCAAAAACGTAAAGAAAAACCGAGATTAATGGCAAACTCATAAGACCGGCCTCTCTTCATCTTAATGATGTTCTTCATCGCCGATCGATATGACCTGAAATGGACCATTAGAGCACAATGATTATATAACAGGCAGCTAAACATTATAATATACTGTACTTAAGCGGCGCCGTATCCATGGCAACCTCCTTTTGCCTTGCATGGCGGACCCTTAATGAAGTCCTATTAAGTAGCCTATAATGATAGTGTCCAAATGTATTTGCATATATACTTCAGTAGGCGAGGGAGGGGGCCGGAGCAGAGCTCAACAATCACAACAGCGCAAGATAAGATGCGCGTTTAATCCACAGCATAACAACCTCGAGCCTCAAAGAGCTCCGAGACGCAACGCACATCAAAATAAGCCGCTATCTGCGCCGGTAAATAAGCTACGTTTGGTGGCACCTCCATTAAAAAGCTAATTAAGCTCAGGGGCCGGGAGCGAGACGGGGGCCGGCTTCAGCTCAGAGGATCCCCGCGCAGGCAGGGTTCCTAACATGTGACTTTCATTTGCGACCCTGGCCGGACGCCCGACAGGACATCCCAGAGAGAGTGTTTGCTCGACTCAATATCAACAGGCGCAGCGAGCGGCCTCAGGAAAAGGGCCCTGCCTTCGGTTCCTATTGAAAACAAACCAGCCGCGTCGGACGCTCCGCGACGTTCTCGCACTCTCTCGTTCTCATTTTCTCCATTTAATGATACCTGCTCCACTCTAGCATCTGTAGGGAGGATTGAAGTATACATTTCGGCGGAGAAATAAAAGAGATCGAAATGACAGAAGTCAGACAGTTCAAGCTGACCGGCCACTTCAAACAGAAAGCCCCGCAGAACGAGACAGACACTCCAGGTTAAATTGGCTCTTCTGTGTCTACCCTTAAAATGTGGGCTCCTTCAAAAGCGCATTTGAATTAGATGAGTTGATGAAATCAAAGACTTGACTGTGTGGGTAAATTTATACAAGCAAGTGCAGCTCACAGCAGTTTACCTGTTATGCGGCAGATTGGTGGCAGATGAAAGCAAACTGAATGGCAGCCGACTTCCTCTCTCGCTCAAGAGATATTATCATACTGTAAAGGCTGTAATTTGTATTAGCGTCGCATTGTTGGAGAAACGCAGGTAATGGGTATTTGATGCTCTCCGAGCTGCCAAACTTGTAATAAGATGAAAGGAAACATGACAAGCACTCAACGATGACCACTCGACACGTTTGTCAACATGACAAAAAAATACAAATACAATTTTTTTTTAAATAGTAATGTTTAGGTTTTTTTTAAACAACTCAAAAGATTAAAGACATGATGGGGAAAAAAATGATTATTTTAACGCAAAACTGATACTTTTTTGCAATAATAGATTTCACGTTTATCAACATGACAAAAACAAACAAAAAAAAACTATAATTTGTTTGTTTTTTTAGACTTTGCTTTTTTAGACATAAACAGATGGTAAAAAAAACATTGTTTTGAAAAAAAAAAAAATAAAATTAACCCAACACTTTTTTTGACTCAAACAACTCAAAAGATAAAAGACAGAAGGCAAAACATTGATCACTGTATTGAAAAAAAAAAAAAACTGGTAATACATTTATCTCATCACTTGTCAACAAGACAAAAACAAACGAAAAACCCCTCTAAACTGTAATACATTAGGGTTTTTTGACTCAAACAACTCAAGATGGTGTAAAAACATTGATTATTGTATTGAAAAACAAAGTAAACCGTTTTTGGTAATACTTTTCTCTCAACGCTTGTCAATAAGACAAAAACAAACAAACAAACAAACAAACAAACAAACAAAAAAAAAAACTCTAAACTGTAATATTTTAGTATTTTAGTTTAATATTATTTAGTTTTTTTTAATACTCAAATAACTCAAAAGAGAAAAGATAGATGGTAAAAATAACCCAAAGCAAACAGTTTTTGGTAATAAATTTACCTCAAAACTGTCAACAATACAAAAACAAAAACAAAAAAACCTCGAAATAGTTATACATTAGGTTTTTTTTTACTCAAATAACTCAAAAGATGGTGTAAAAACACTGATTATTGTATTGAAAAACAAAGTAAACAGTTTTTGGTAATACTTTTCTCTCAACGCTTGTCAATACAACAAAAACAAACAAAAAAAACTCTAAACTGTAGTTTTTTTAATACTCAAATAACTCAAAAGAGAAAAGATAGATGGTAAAAATAACCCAAAGCAAACAGTTTTTGGTAATAAATTTACCTCAAAACTGTCAACAAGACAGAAACAAACAAAAAACCCCCTCTAAAACAGTATTATATTTAAGGTTTTTTAGACACAAATAACTCAAAAGATACAAGACAGGTGCTAAACAGTTTTGGACACTTAAATCAAAAGGTAAAAGAAAGGAGGGGAAAAAATATAATTCTAATAAAAAAAACAACAGAAAATCATTGTCTCTATAATAAATTGAACAGAACATATTGTCCAGCTTTCCACGGAAAACAAACAAAAAAAAGTAAATATAAACAAATAAATAAATAAATAAATACCCCATCTATTTTTAGAACAAAATGATACTGTCAAACTGGTTGTTTCGTTAACACTAATATATATATTTTAAACTCTGAAAACTTCTATCAGCAAAAAATGTATTCTTCAAATTAAAATTTGTCAAGCTAGCTAGAATTTACTACCAAAATACTACGTTAAGTTTCATCTCAAGCTTTCTTTATTTTCCATATCTGCACAAATCAAAAGAGGACAACAAATGCTTTCCTTAGATATATATGACAGCGAAACCAGGCTTATTTTGTTACATTTACAGCTTAAGGTGTAAAGATTTACACAGTCAGGTCACAAATACTCCAAACATTTCAAATATTTTCTTTTTTTTTTCTTTTAAATCACAAAGACTGGGAGAAAGGAAAACAGAAAAATACATAGTGATAAAAAGCAGCAGGAAAGTTGGACACGTCTTAGCTCTTCTCACATTACACCAGAACCCCAAAAGCACCATGAGCTACATCCAATCCAGAGGTTTGATTCTATTCAATCAGACAGCAATTACTTCAAAAAAAGACAGAGAATTAATTCAGGAAAATGGCATCCCACCAAAGAATAATAAACTCATTATAAGGAAATTTCAAACTTAACTGTTCTCCATGCCGCAGCTAATTTAAACCTAATTTTTACTAGCCACTAATTCAGTAGGGGGGCGGGGATAGGAATTACATCTGGAGGTAATTCGCTGTATGGAGGCTAGCCAAATAAAAAAAAAAAATCTATATATGAGAGGAAGAGGGGCTGGGTTGGCTGAGGGGGGTTTCTGCTCTTTGAAAACCTCTGAATGTTTTCATAGTGCTGTCATCAGACAGGTCAAAGAGGTGTGATTAGCGGGAGAATCCGACAGAGACACTAAAGTCCTGATAAAGTCCCAGATGATCAGACTCTGGCAAGGTGGCAGCCTTGTTTGGACTAGACGGTCTCACCCCACCACTGATATTTAAAACATCTCGTGCTGGATCACACGCCTGAACATCTGTGTCAACACATGACAAAATCTGAAGCGGGGAAAAGTTGTTTGGGTGCATCAGACAGCCTGAGAACGCAAGGAGAGCAGCAATTCCCAACCCCAATCGTGTCCCAAATGGGTGTTTCTTCAACTATGAGCAGTTTTATGGCCGAAGGTTTGATCTTTATTAAAGCTAACAGAGTTCTTGTTGTTTTATGAATGTTACATTAAAACTGTCTTGGAAACTTTTTTCTAATGTCTTTTATGTATAGGCTAGACTTTATTGCTTTATCCTTGTCCTAGACCCAGTCTTTAAATATTAAACTATGAAAATCCACCATTAAAATCAATGACATTTTAAAACAACGATAATAGATATGACTATATTTAGGCGTATCACTGTGGTGTCATTTCCATCACAATCAACAATTTATTTATTTTTTTTAAGTATTAATAAAATTAAGTGTACTTTGTTACCGTGCCATTTTTAATCAATCTGCAATTGTGAAAAATGTCATTTAATTGTGTGCATTTAGGATACATAAAATGTTAGCTGAATGAAATTAACACATTTTACACCAAAAATGTTTTTTTTTTTTTTTATAGCATGTCACTGTGGCATCATTTCTATCACAATCAACAATTCTGTGCCTTTTTAATCAATCTGCAATTTTCAAATTATGCAAAAAGTTTAAAAATGTTATTTAATTGTGCACATTTAAGACATATATAATATTGGTTTAAAATGTAATTTTTGCCACAAAAAGCTACTTTATTCTATTTATTCTCTTTATTTATTCTTTACCCTTTTTTCTAAGACTTTATTGCTTTATCCTTGTCCTACATCCAGTCTTTAAATATTAAACTATGAAAATCTACCATTAAAACATTTTAACACTGAAAAGTTAACACTTAAATTATGCAGAAAGTTTAAAAAAAAATGTAATTGTGTGCATTTGGGATACAAATACAAAATTTTAAAATATTTTAAAAGTGGTTCAAAATGTCATTTTCGCCGTAAAAAGCTACTTTATTCTTTATTTATTATTTTTTTATTTTTTTCTCAGACTTTAGTGCTGTATCTTTGTCCTAGAAACAGTCTGTAAAAATATTAAACTATGAAAATCCACCATTTGAATAGATGACATTTTAAAACAATGATAATAAATATTACAATTTGTGAAAACATGTATATTTTTAAGCATGTCACTGTGACATCATTTTTTATCAACAATTTATCAACGATTCTTTTTAATCAACCTGCAATTTTCAAATTACACAAAACGTTTCAAAAATGTTTTACTGAGACACATTTTGCACCAAAAATGGTTTAAAATGTAATTTTCACCACAAAGAGCTAGTAAAATTAAAGGTAGAAATGACATTTGTTGCTTCACAAAAATGACTACCCATTGGAAGTGTTTGCCATCGTTGAAGAAATCCCCAAAAATTGAACACTGACAACCTGTGAACAAGCAGCCAGGCTCCTTGAATAGGTCCAACCCTACAAAGACTCGAAGTGAAAGACTAAGACTCCAAGGTCTCGTTTGTAGGCATTGCAGATACACGTCGGATGTGAAATGAAAAGTTTGGACTCCAATAATCTACAGTGAAAAGTGACTAAAAGAAGACATTTACATTCGACACAGAGCCTGACGGCCCCCACCTCAATCCCAACTACCCCCGTGTCCTCTTGAACAGAAAATGTGTTTTCCAAATGAAAATAAACTGAGGCCGGCCAGTTTGAGGCAGTTAAATTCAGGAATATGAGATCAAATAAAGACTCCTGTGGCGGCTGAAAAGAGAAATGAAATCGCTTCTGAGGAGAGATGTACTGGGTAATAAAATCACTCCTTTATATCTTCCTAAACGGCACATGTTCCCGTGGAGTGGTTAAGCTTTGGCGCGGTCGGTCAAAGACAGTATGCAAGTGGCAATTTTTACTTCCTGAAGATCTCCCTACCGATATCCTTCTTAAGTCTTGCGCTCTGCAATTTGGCAGAAATGGCCAACTCTTTAAACGTCGAGTTTGAGGAAAACTTTTGGCCCGAATTGCTTTAACAACACGCGGTGAACGAGAACTCCATATTCCATTAGTCGAGCATAACTGGAGGTCGTAATCAGGTGCCTCCGACGACCCGTTTCCATAATGGGGCGAGCGGAGGATGAATACTTGCTCTTGATTGGACGCAGTCAATAGTGCAGTGCGCAAACAAAAAACATCACAGGAACAACCGCTCCGCTCTGAATCGCTTCAATTCATCCGTTCGTCCATTGACGGCGGAATTATGGTGCATTACCAAAAACATGTAATTGATTTGCCTTTGAAAAGGTAGCCACAATAACTTTCAGACCACATTTTAGACGGCTATATTGAAGGGCATTAGCAAACGGAGGAATACATTATAATTTATAATACAGTGGTTATTAAAGTCCCAATAAAAAGGGTTTAGAGAGTGGAATGATTCACTTATCAGTTTGCTTGCGTGGTACTTAAAAGCAGCCCCTCTTCTGTCATTTCAGCCGCAAAAAAGTAGCCTGTGATGACATTGAAAACAGCACGGCATGTACAAATTTCCCCCCGATGCAAATGGTTTCCATTAATTCCTGGAATGGAACAAAAATTGTAATTGTTTATGCAAAAGGAAGGGAAAAAAAATATTTAATAACAAAATAAGAGTTCAAAATGGAAGCATTTGCTATGAAACGCGCACCAGTCCCCATTTGATTTTCAAATACAGGCCAATCAAAAACAGTGAAACAAACTTATTAAACGGCAGCTTCTATTCAAAGTACAAATTGCTCTGTGCCGTAAAAAGCTTAGACTATTTGTACCAGAAGCTAAAGCACAGGAAAAGAGGCTTTTCAAGCCACAATAAGTGTTTTCAAATAAGCCAAATAAAACGTTCCCTGAGAAATCAGGAATTTAAAAAGTACAGTTGTACAGACATAATGTGACACGTGGGTTTCAAAACATACATATACTGTACGCTCTGAGGGAAAAAAGGTACAAAAGTTGTCAAAGCGATGGTAAAAAGGTACAAATACGTACCATTTAGGCACTAATATGTACCTTTAAGTACGGCTGGGGGATTTTTCAGTTTTTATCGATTAATTCAAATCTATTGTTTTGCTACGATTTTTTTTTTTTTTTTTTTTAGAAATCAAGGAATTGTGATTTTTAATAGAAATATTACCAAATGTTAGAATTAACAAACAGTGTTGCCAAGTCCCTGGTTTCCCATGGAATTGGGCTACTTTAACACTGTTGCTGCGGGTTGTTTTTGATGTCTGCGGGTTGAATTAACCACAACAACGTCATATTTAGCCCCTGAAATACGAATTTACCAGGGGATAATAAGCGTGTATTTTATCCCCTCGAAATGCGATTGGACTAGTTTTGACTAGCAATTGAACGGGTTTTGTATGGAAAACCTGGCAACCTTGTTGACAATGACACAACGCGGGCAATGAAATAGGAAAAACACGCAAGAAGATGGAAGTGAACTTATTTTAACTTGTGTGGCGCGTTTTTATAATGCCGTTTCAGGCAAATGCGTCCATGTTTACATAAATAAAAGAAAGTCAAATAAAAAACCTACTACAGTATGTCTGATATTTCATGTGTGCATCATGGTGATGTACTAAAAGCTGCTGTTTGTCGTTTTTACAGAACATTTATAGTTAAAAATAGTCTACTGGTGTTATACCTTCAGTCGTTTTGAATTTGAATGACTTTATATGAGGAAGCATTTTCCTCATATAATTTCTTAACATATAATATACGTAAGACAAGTTGTAGTTTATGCATCTTTTCTGCAAAGATATTTAATAAGAGATTTGTTTAACATTTACATCATGTTGACAACTTCATGTGTGATAGATGTGTTGATGCTGTTTTGCTGCAATTTAATTCACTTCTCAACTGATAGTGTCATCATAGTAAGCATTAACTGATTAATCAATTGATTGCATTGCAACTCTAAATAAACATCTTTAACACATTCTAACAACATACTGCATCAAAACAGAGAAAACTGTGAACGTTACAACCACGACCCATTTGAATTCACACATCCGAACCAAAGCCCGCAGCATACTTCCAGCTTTTTTTCCCCTCATTAAGAGTTCGACACGTACAAGACTCTCTGCCTTTTACTGGATGGAAAGCAGAAGGGAAAGTGGGGAGAAAAAGAAATGGAAGGATGTTCTGACAGTTTAAAAGTGCCCAACAGCTGCCGTCGGGTCATCTAAACGCACATCCACCTCCCCAAACAAACTCAGACACGACTTCAAATACATAGCTGGACTGTTAGCTAATCCTTCCATTGTTCAAGCTCACCGAGTTTTTCAGCCTCATCGCCCTTGCTGCTCAAACTACACCCCTAGACTAACAACCGAACCCTCTGTGCCAGCGACCAAACTTAAGTACGACACAGCAAGAAATACCTACGAAAACCATAGAAACATGCATGACGCAAATTTTTCGACTTGCATCACGAAGGAAGAGCCGAACAGCAGGAGACGGGCACTAAACAGGGGTCTTTTGTTTGGCCCGGACAAATCCAAGCCTCCCCAGAGGATATTTAATACTGTGCAAAAGTAGCAAACCGGTGGCTACGGTAGTCCAAAGTGCACACGTACGACAAGAGGTTCGGGTTTGTGTTAAGAAGTGGCCGCGCAGTCAATTAAAGATAAATTTGAATGTTTCCTCCTGACAAATAAATGCATTGGGATGGATGGCTGCCACCGATGTATGAGCCAGAAGGAATTTAAAATGTATTTTAATTACTTCAAAAGTGAGAGAAAAGTGCTGTCGATGCATTACGCTGGCATACGGAAAGGGGCCGGCGTCCAAATTCGCCTGACAAGTTGCCACAGAATCAAACACAAATGTTTCATTAGCAGGTAAAGTTTTTTCTTTTTTTACAAGTCTCCGGCAGTTCCGATTTAACACACACACCATGCACAAAAAAGACATTTACACACGCAAATTATAAATGCAAGGCTCTTGCAACGGGACTTGAACTTTTCACACCTTTCAAAGCCACAGAATTGGCTGCGTTCAGCCTCTCTGCAGCTGCTGCTTTGCACTAATGCAAGACGGTGTCATATGAAAACTATTCCTCTACCCAAACCACAGAGCTGGTCATTAATGAAACACAGCCTGCACAGTGAGGTCATGAAAAGTCTACATTTCAGCAGCCACATATACAGTGAAAAAAAAAGCATAATTCCCAAAGAATAGAGTAACAGGAACAAAAAAAAAAAAAAAAAAAAAAAAAAAATTCAGATTCCAGTCCCAAGGACAGGGAAAAATAAATAAATGGCAGGGAACGGTGGCCTCTCACATTTTCCCCCCACGCTTTGCAAACAACCGTCAACTGCTGCTCAGAAACAGCGCTGCTTCACAATGAGAGCAGACTAAACAATCCGATCCCGGCCAAGGCAAACGCTCTGCAACTCTGCACACAGTCGCGTTTCAGGATGTCTCGGCTTAATTGCCAACTATCAAATCTCACAATGGAATCTGTCCATTTGGCAGGGACCCCGTCGGCGGACCTGATAAAACGTTGTTTAAAAAGTGTCAGCTTCGTCCCGTGATGAGAAGAAAATCGTTCTGACGGGATTCGAGTTTCGGTTGGCTCTTTTTTCATTTGTCGAAACGAGGCAGACTCTGCATAGTTACAGTCGCAAAATCAAAACGCGTGGAGCGAGTTAAAGAGCTTGAAATCAAGTTTTATGGCTCTTAGTCCAAGTCTGTCAGCTTTGAGGTCTATAAGCTAGTCTACTCTATATATATGCCACACAGTTATGGAGACAGATTTGTTCAAAAAATTAGATTTGCAAATAAAAAAACATATTCACAAATATCTTTTTATGTCACTGGCATTAGTTTGTGGATCACTCACTGTACATTTGTGAAAGGCTTTCTGTGCATTTGTGGATCGGTGCATCCATTTGTTTTACGATTGGTCAGCGAAATGTGGCTGTTATCTGATTGGCTCAAGTAGATGGTGGGTGGAGTCCATGTATTTGTAAATTTGTCAGCGTCTAGATGCTAGAAATGTTTCAAAAGCCAAATAGATTATGATCCACAAATGAAAAGAGATTAACAAAAATGAAACACACTGACAAATAAATAGAATGAGATCCACAAATAAATCTTCACAAACATGAATTTCACAAATGAAATGAGATTTGCATATTCACAATTATCTTTTTATGTCACAAACACAACTTTGCATTCATTTGTCTGCGTCTAGACACTAGAAATGTTTCAAAATTCATAAATGCATGCACCCAAATAAATAGATTATGATCAACAACTAAATGAAAAGAGATTAACAAAAATTAAACAGACCAATAAATAGAATGAGATCCAGAGTTTTACAAACAAATAAAATGAGATTTGCATATTCACAAATTTCTTTTTATGTCACAAACACAACTTTGCATTCATTTGTAAATGGCTTTCTGCCCATTTGTGGATCGTTGCATGCATTTGTTCTACAACTGGTCAGCAAAATGTGGCTGTTATCTGATTGGCTCGAGTAGACGGTGAGTCCACGCATTTGTAAATTCATCAGTGTCTAGATGCTAGAAATGTTTTCAAATCCACAAATGCATGCAGCAATCTACAAATACACAGGATCCGATTCACAAATGAATGCAAAGTTGTGTTTGTGACATAAAACGATATTTGCAAATTTCATTTTATTTATTTGTGAAATTCATGTTTGTGAAACTTCAAGATTTGCAACAATGCAACAAATCTACCTCCATATGCAGTCTTTATATACCAGCATATTGCTGACTCTTATGATAAAAAAAAAAGAATTATATATACATATATGCATTTGTATTTTCATATTTACTAAAATATTGATATATTTTTAAACTGTTTTTAATATATATTGTTTATGTATTTCTTTATGCTTATTACATATATGCTTTCTAGATAGCATTTATTTGGACAAAACAAACTATGCAGTTCAGCATGAGTCATCCATAGTTTCCCTGTAGGAGACTAAATATAAATAAATAATAAATCAATTTCATATGGGACTCTTAAAAAACGCCACACCTCAATATGTGTCTGCACAGCAGAAATGCTTTTGAGCTACCAGTACATGAAGTTCTTGGGATACTTAGGCTACTGACGTAAACCGAAGCGGACGAGCCTCCAACCGTTTGAAGACGCAGAGGGGACGAGCGCTATCAGGACTACGAGGGCAGGATAATCGGTTTGTCACTCTGTGCGTCTTGTGGCATTCTGTTTTTCTAAGTCTGACTTTCAAACTCCCAGATCCAAAAAACTTCAAACAACCAAAGTACCAGCACATTCATAAAACAGAACAGAACCGCTGGGAATTTAAGACGGAGGGAGAGAGTGCACACACATACACACACACACTCACTCGTTCGCACAAAGGTAGCAGGCCTCGACAGCAGATGGTAAAATTAACATTTCAACAGTTCTCTTCTTTCATGTAGGTCTCGGCAGAACCGCCTTTTTTCTGGAAAAATGTAAAGGCTAGGGTTTGGAAAGACGCAAGGCTAGAGAAAGCATCTGGAAAAAGGGAAGGAGAATATTGGCTTATTGCTCCTGATGGTCCTCCTCTATGAAAAATTAAATAGGTCTGTTTTGCAGGTTTGGCTCTCTGGAGTGCCCTCCGCTCTGTTATGGAAACATCATCTCAGTAATTTATATGTGCTAGAACACCTGGTGATGAAGGAAAATAAACTTTTTGGGGGCTTCTTTAAATCCAGTCCGCTGACTTTTTCACCCTCGTCTAATCTCATCCGCTTCCCCTCGTTAGCGTCCGTGCGACGCCGGCGAACGCATTCAGGAGAAAAAACCTGGAAATAACAGTGCTTTTCGTAAATGAACGCGCCCTCCGAACAGATACGCGCGGCTTCGCTGAGATACATTCAGAAGCTGTCTAATGCATTTCAAATAAATAAAAATCCAAGTGGGCGGAAAAAAAAAAAAAAAAAGATCAAAACACCAAAGTGACAGACTCATTTGAGTCCATTGAATGGAACGCCTGAGTAGAGGCCATTAATTTGGACACAGTTATGGCTAAATTACATGTGTTTCACCTCTGTGACATTTTAAATGCAATTAAAAGCTGGTTATGAAAGAGTGCGGACTTCCTCGTGATGAGGGAAATCGCTGCGGTGATTAACATGCAAACGAGCTCACGCTGGCGGAGTAGATTGAGGTTTGAAAACCCCATTTACTTTTGTGTGATTATCTATTTACCAGTACACAGCCTTCAATCTCTCGCCGTTCCCCCCGGCGCACATCACTCAATTACACTCCCACCTTTATTTACGACGGTGCCACTGTACGACGGGGCTCGGAGCGTCCGAGCAGGCTTTTGTCTAAAAATCGCGAGCTGGATCAGCCGCGGCCCTCCTCGGAGGGAGCGCACAGCTGGAGCATGTCAAATATCAGCCCTACCATTTGGCTACGACGATTCTGTAAACGGTTCATTAACAAAACGTCTCCGACCGCAGTTTTACAAGTTGGCCCCTGATAAATTGTTAAGTTGGAGGAGATGTTCCAGATGAAGATGAGGGGTCTTCTGCACACACGCTCTCGCCAGAGGAGCTCTGGATTTAGATTGAAATGAACTGCGCTGGAAACACTCAGAGCGCTATTATGTTTCGCCGTGTTGATGCAATTATCATCTGAACGCCTGGCAGCATCAGAGGAATCTAATTTAATTAATTTAAACGGATGAATAACCACAAAATTCCTGTTGTAAAAATGTGCACAGCAATGATGAATGCTGGAAATTCAAAAATAAGTCATGTCTTCATTTAAAAAAAAAATCCTAAAAACAAACAAATTTTTATGAAAATAGATGATGCATGCATCATTTTGAATGTTCATGCAGTGTGCTCAATAACTGCACAAATATTTAAAGTACTCACTTAATAACAGCTCATACAAGCTGTGCTTAATAATAAAAAAATAATTAGCAAATGCTGTTTATTCTAGTGCACATCACACCACAGCACGCCAACTTCCCTACTTAAGCTACTTAAGCTTAAATTTATTGTCACTGCATTTATTAAACATGCTAAACTAGATAATAAAATCTTATAATCCTAATCAAATATTGATTTTCTCTTAAATATTTAGACAAAAATAAAACAAACAGATCTAATTAGACCGTTTCAATAAACAAACTGCAGATTCTTCCGCACTATAACGTCCCATCACTCGCGTCTCGGGTTTTGCCACCCACTCCTGTATGATCTTTCTCCCCAGGATTTATGCTTCCCGCACTGGGACGGAGTTTTGAGAAGCCCTCGGCTCTCTTAAAGCTCCTGCCTTTTCAAGTGCTCTCAGCCTGCATAAAACAAACCCTGTTGATCCAGCCGAGGGGGTTCAGGAGAGCAAAAAATGGAAACAGTGCCATCCAGTGATGCGTCTGGGCATTCCTCAAGCGCTGACCTCAAGGCTTGATCTCCAGGAAGCCCACAGACTGATATGTACTCTGGCAAAAGCCTGTAATCTGTCATTTCTTCTTTGTGGTGACTAAAGACAGAGGAACGTCTCGGCGGAGCAGTGGGCAAAACACATCAGAGCGAATAACGGTAAGACCCCACATGTGTGTGAGCTGATTCTCAAGCAACTGTGAAGAGTTACGTCAGAAAAACCAGAGCAAAACTCACCTGTCGTAATGTAATCTGTGGCACTGTAGGGGAAAGTGAACAGATCGTTTCAATCCTGAACACAAAAAGCATTTGTAGGTGAAACTACTGATATTATTGTGATCTGATCATCTTCAAAAGCTTGGGAACATCTGATAAACTTGTACTCAAAAGCATCTGGGCTTCATTTACAGTATGAAAATATACGTTTTGTGATGTAGACAACAAGGATTCTCCATTCAAACCTCATAACACATCATGTAATCATGAAACTATCAAAAGTAAGGTTAGTATGAGATCAAAATTGACCCTGTTTAACTTAATAGACATTCTTGGTCCTACTGTGCACAAACTATTATGATTGCCAAAGAAAATCTATGTAAATACATGTAAAACTTACTTTACCTCTAAAACAACTTTTCTTTTTGACTGCTATCACAAAGCTCCAAGGCAATTTTTTAGTCCCTCCCAATTAAATTTTATATAAAAAAAAAGATATTAATTTAATTTATATTAATATTAATTTATATTAATATCAAATTAAAAAAAAAAAAAAATATATATATATATATATATATATATTTTTTTTTTTTTCCATATTTCCAGATTTACTTAAAAATACACCAGATTATGGAAATAAAAAACATTTTTGAACACTTTTAATGGTGATTTTTAAATATAGTTGACTGTATAATTTACATCTGGAAATTTGTATTTAAATGCTGTTTTAAACATGCATTTATTGCTTTTTGTAATTATGCACTATATTAAATATTGCATGCTGTTTAAAGCGTATAGTGTAGTGGCCAGAATGGTTAAGAATTGCATTTTTTAGTCCCTCCCATCAAATTCTATTAAAAAATATATAATTTATATTAATAAACAAATGTAAAAAATAAATATATATATATATATTTTTTTTTTTTTAATTAAGTTTTTATTTTCCAGATTTTCAGATTTACTCGAAAAATACACCAGGTTATGGATGTAAAATGCATTTTGAACACTTTTAATGGTGATTTTTAAGTATAGTTGACTGTATGGGTCACATCTGGAAATTTGCATTAAAATGTTGTTTTAAACATGTATTTACTGCTTTTTGTGTACTCATGCTCTATATTAAATATTGTATGCCGTTTAAAGCATATTGTGTAGTAGCCAGAACGATTGAATTTGCATTTAATTAAACATATATGAAAGCTAATTATATAAATAAATGAGAGATTGGTCTGCTAAAGAAACATCAGAGGAATATTTTGTCCAATCCTCCCCCTTATTCCAGCTCTAAATCTATTGATCTGTGAAACACAGGACTCAAGGGAGGAGATTCACTTAATATTATACAACTAATCATGAGATGAATAATGATTATACCATTTGGTAATTAAACGTCTTACAAACCATTTAACTCACTGTACGTTGGAAAGGGCCACCGGAGGTCGAAGCGATTGTTTTTTCATTTTTAGTTGTGAATCAAGCGAGCGAAAAGGAGGGGGGTACCAAAAAAAAAAAAAAAAATCATGCTATGTGACACAACGGTGAAAACACGTTGATGGTTGTTAGCAGTTATGCTGCTAATCCTCTATTCTGTCAAGGCAATGAAAGGAAACAATTTGAGGAGAGAAAAAAGCCACACAAACACCTCGTTCTTGTGGTGAATGTGGGTAAATTATATATTTAGAAAGCTCATTAGTCGACATATGCGTGGTTTCATAAAGAGAGAGAAACAGCAAATATATGCACAAATACATAAGTGTGTGTATATGTTGCAAGAGAAAGCGTTCTTGGCACAAATACCTCGCCTCTGTGTATCACAGTCTCTGATCAACACGCAGGTGCACAAGACGCATGCTAAAAGCCAATTTGCTGTCAACAATTCCTTTCTTATCCCTACTTAAAGGTAATAATTACCCTGCATTAGCGCTGTCAGTTTGTTGTCGAGCACGAAGGGCGGTCTTGCGAACATACAGTGTGTTTGTACACGCAGGGTCCAAAATTAACACTCCCCGAGCGCCAAACGCAACTAAAAATTGGCTTTGCTTGCCAGTTGGCCCAAAAATTCAAGAAATGCAACATTATTTGGTTTTAATCCAACTGTGAGAGCAGCTTGCGTTGATTTAATGGTGCGTTCAAGTTTGATAGAAAGATCACACTTTGAGTCGAACATGAATGTGACCAAAATTGCAAGACTTTCTTTAAAAGCAAGAAAGAAAATACATGGTATGCAACAGATGCATAATTTGTATTGATGGTAAATGTTTCAATTAATGATTTTACAATAAAACTAGCTAATCTGCATGAACAAATTACATCATTATTATGTAATTACAATATAACACATATATAATGATCAAAATTACAACACCTTCATAAAGTAAATAAAAACAAAGCGAAGAGTTAAAAACTTTTGACTTTTTAAAAACGTTTTTAGAAAAGGTACATTGCCATATTGCTATAACCCCAAATGTATGACAAATTTAAGTTTATCTAAGACACTTTATGGGTTTTGTTTCTGCAAAACTTGTGACACTTCTTAACTGAGTCACCATAAATGAATAAACGAGGAATATAAAATCACAATGCCTCTTTATGTTTATTTGACAGGCAGCATTTAAAGCTAAATTCTCTTTTTTTAGATTAAAAATAATATGAAATATATTTTTTAACAGCTGTTGTGAAATAATGAGTGGTAAAGTTTCTGAATTCACCAGCTATCCAGTAAAAAAGTGAATTTTGGAAAAACTATTTTCATTCATTTTTAACAATATTTTTCCTTTTCTCCCCATTTCACTCATAAATACAGTATATTACAGAAGTAAAATAAGTTTTAAACAATCACAGCCAGTGTTAAATAATGGACACATCAATGCAATTTTTATTCATCATCTTAAAGTAGAGTTAAAAACTTTAATTTAAAACATAAATCTTTTATGCTGCTTCCTTAGATTAAAATTCAAATAGCAATTAGGGATCTCAATTCAAATCAAATTCAAATTTTCAAATTCAAATTAAAAATTTAAGTTCAAAGTTAACTTTATTCCAACAAATCCAGCAACTGAATTAGTGGCTATAATTTCACAAAGTGTGCGAGATTTTTATGTGTAAAAAATTTTCTAAAAGTCTAAATTTTTTTTTTTTTTTTTTTTTTGCAGTAAAATAACAGTTACATGAATTTCTGTGAATTTCTGTTAATTTTATGCTGCTTCCTTAGATTAAAATTCAAATCAAATTGCAATTCTGGATCTCAATTCAAATTTTAAATTCTAATTTTCAAATTTTCGAATTCAAACTCAAATTCCAAATTTCACATTTATTCCAACAAATCCAGCAACTGAATTAGTGGCTATACCTTTGCAAAGTGTTAAAGTTTTTTACCTGCAATTTTTTATTCATCATCTTAAAGTAAAGTAGAGCTAAATTTTTTTTTTTTTTTGTACAGAAGGTACATTTCCAATTTACTCTAACCACAAATTTATAATGAATTTAAGTTTGGTGGTTTTTGTTTCTGCAAAACTCAATATTGCAATATTTCTTGCACCATAAATGAAACCAAAAGAAATAAAAATCACTATGCCTCTTTATGTTTGTTCAACAGGCGGCTTTTCAAACTAAATTCTTTACTTTTTTTTATTAAAAATAATGCAAAAAACATTTTCACAGCGAGTGAGAAACTTCTTTTTTGAGTGGTAAACTTCTAGTATTTTAGTTATTGCTCCCCATTTGTTAATCAATATTTTTCCATTTTTCCCCCCATTTCACTCATAAATACACTAGATTACAGAAGTAACATAAGTTTTGAACACTTTAAAGTTGCACAGTTTCACAGCCGGTGTGAAATAATGGGTGGTAAACTTTCTGAATTCACCCTCTATCCAGTAAAAAGTGATTTTTGGACCCTGCGTGTGAGTGCATTAGTGCATTATACAACACGAGCACACACAGACACCCTCAAACCCGCTCTTATGTTCTTGTATCATTCATAATACTTCATGCTTTGCCTGCGACCAGTCAAAGGAAACACTGAGGTACTTGAGATTTTATTGAACGGCGGCTTGTAAACGTCGTTGCGAGGAAAGGCGTGTGTATTAAAATCCTCTAAAAGGCATTGAGCCGGGCTGGAACGGGGCTAGAAATCCCAACAATGGTTTCCAGGAGGGCAGTATCACGGAATGCAAACGTCTGCCGTGATGAGCGTGCGAGAGATTAGAGACGAACTCCCCCCTCCGCCATTTACATAATGTAAAAACTCTTTTCTTTCATTCTCTCTTTCTTTCTTCCTCTCCAACTATTCACTAAATAAATGAGGAAACTATCAAAGCGTCGGGATGTTTGATAAAAGACAGACAGAGTGGATTCAGAACGGCCCGGCGCTCTCCACAATACACGCGGCGAGTGGCAGCATTCAGAGGCAGCCGACTGAGGAAGGGCTGGCAGAATATTTATAACGGAGGACAATGCTAATGTATTAGGGTGACACCTATACCTCCTCTAAGCCAAAGGGAATCACATTCTAACGCTGGCTTTATCTTCCGAGGAAGAACGCTGCGCTGGGTGGAGGTTTTTATAGAAATTTGGACAAATGTAAATGTATAGAGAACGTGGATGATTCTTCACAAGGTTGAAAGGGAACAAGGATCTTATTGAATGTGACCCGTTTTGTTCAGCGTCTGTGTTTAAACTT
This sequence comes from Labeo rohita, assembly GCF_022985175.1. Classification (NCBI taxonomy): domain Eukaryota; kingdom Metazoa; phylum Chordata; class Actinopteri; order Cypriniformes; family Cyprinidae; genus Labeo; species Labeo rohita. The sequence goes on from NC_066872.1 coordinate 41,455,360, forward strand.
GCTGTTCATTCAGATCAAGATGCAGTCAAAAGACTGACAAACCTGCTCGAATTGGGTCCGAGACAAGGCCTGTGGTCTCTGTTAACTGTAAAACACTGTCAGGACGTCTTCTCACCATCTTATCTAATTCAGATTTAAACTGTAGTACAGTTAGAGGTTTAAAAGTCAATATGTAATGGCATTTCCAATGCATTTTACTTATGTGACAATGTGATTTACATTTCACTCTTTATTTAATTTTAGGAATTGACTGGATTATGAAAAGTGGACGTATACCAGATACCAGAATTTACCTAAGACTGTGAACAGGGTCATTTTTATACTTTGTAAAACTACACTATGTGGTGAAAATCCTTCTGTGGACAGCCTGAAACATGAAAAACGCACGCCTTTCATGATATGACTTGTGTAGTACCAACAAGCTGTAAAGTCCCTCAAAACTACTTAAAACTAAGTAAACAGAAACACTGGATTACATCACCTGCCAGCAACGACTGAGGTATATGCCTCAAGTTTATTTATAAAAGTCATTCCTTAGAAAGAGATTTAAATTGAGCCGTTTGCTTTCTCTCGGGCCTCTCAAAAAACATTGAACTTGTGAAATTCCTAGCCTTCCCATACCTCTAGAAAACAGCTCATCCCAGCCATTCGCCTGGAATCTATGAACCAATCAGAGGAGCGTCTGCTCACCGTGTGTGCGAGTGTGTTTTCTAGATCATTCTGGTCTATTTCAGTGAATTCTCATAAGGCAAGCTATTTTATTTACTTTATCTTCAATAAAATGGTTCAGTGAGCATTAGCAACTTTGAGACACGAGTTTCAATCAGTCCTGTGGCAGCACTGTCAGTCTGCATCCAGCTCTGTGTGTGTGTAAGTGTGTGTGGTGCAACATGCCGCAGACAGGCAAGACAGAGAGAGAGAAAGAGAAAGTCATCTAATAACAGGGGGAGCAAAGCTATGAATGAAAGAAAGGGAATTAAGTGATGAAAATAGGTTTGGAGAAAGCAGGAGAGAAATATTAGGAGAAAACAAATGGAAAAGCAGCGGAACGGGACGAGAAAAGTGAAGATGAAGACTAAACAAAACAAATTTTACTTACATGAAAGTCGATCAACAACATCTGTGGAATTCATTTGGATTTAAACAAAAATTCAAACTCAGATCATCGCCCAATTTATAAAAACACACAAACACAAAAATCATAATTACGGCAAAGCATCTGGCTTTTTAAACAAACTGTTAACAAAGCTGTTAAACCGACATTCTGTCTTGGCTTTTCTACAAAAAGTTAGTTACAGGAATTTTTATGCTGCTTAAAATTGAATTTTGGATCTCAATTCAAATTAAAATTTTCAAATTCAAATTCAAATTCAAATTTCAAGTTCAAATTTAAATTTATTCCAACAAACCCAGCAACTGAATTAGTGGCTATAATTTCACAAAGTGAGCAAGCCTGAATAATGGAAAAAGAATCTGCTCTCTGAGAGCTTAATTTACTTAAGGGCAAGGACAAACACACAAAAATCACAATTACAGCAATCTGTCTTTTTACACAAACTTTTAAACAAAGCTGTTAAATCAAAATTCTTGGCTTTTCTACAAAAAAATAACAGTGACATGAATTTCTGTGAATTTCAGTTCATTTTATGCTGCTTCCTTAGATTAAAATTCAAATCAAATTGCAATTCTGGATCTCAATTCAAATTTCAAGTTCTAATTTTCAAATTTTCAAATTCTCAAATTCAAACTCAAATTCCAAATTTCACATTTATTCCAACAAATCCAGCAACTGTGTGAAAGATTTTTACCTGTAAAAAATTTAAACTGAGACTAAATTTTCTTCTGCAGTAATCGACATGAGGCCACAAATGCTGTCTGTAGAGCTTGACTCAATTCCTCCTCACCAGCCTGAACGATGGAAAAAGAATCTCCTTTCAGAGAGTTTCATTTATCGAGACTTGAAGGAAACAGCTGGAGAAGTACAAGAGAAAAAGAAAAGGGAGACAGACAGGAAAGGAGAGTGAAACAGATTTGAAAAGCCTTCACAGGTGAGGTGGGCTGAGGGACGCCCTGTCTGTTTGGTCTCTCGTAGAAGAAGAAGGGCATGTTTATGCAGACGGAATCTCTCTCACATGACTCCCTCTGGCTTCACCTCTAAACATCACTCCACGAGCCTCAGAATCAGGTAGTGTGACCGCAGAATTGGCCCAGAGGCACGGCTTTCATGAGAGAGGGTTACAAAAGTGAAGCGCGCGCCATGGAGAGAAATCAGAGACTCTTGGATTTGGCAGCACGGTTGCTCCGACACACACATTCCAGGCCGAGACGGACATGTGACCCGAATCGGGCTGCTCTCGTCCCAACAACAAACACTTTCACCATCTATCAAAGCAGGTAACCGTGACACAGTTTGATTGTACAGGCTTGCGGTTTGTGGTGGGGAAGCCAAATTCCAGGCTCTAGTACCTCTCCTTCCGCAAGATCACTTTTCAAGCCACGATCAAATTATCGTGAAGAACAAAGCGGTGGGCTTGTATCTTTTGTAGTAATGCTTTTCCTGTGAATGAAGCCAGACAAAGCGTTCAAATGGAGAAAGCATTTCAAAACAGCGCTATCAAAGCAGTGCGGGGGAGAACTCTGTTAACGTATAAGATTTCTTTCTTCCGACGAAAATAACATTAGCTGTTTATATAAAATATCAAATGTGAGAAATGCATTGAAATCCTGCAATTCTTGTGAGAAGAATCACATTTTATAAAACACACACAAAAATAACACTAAGCTAATTTAATCTAATTTACATTTAAATGAATCCTTTTTGTGGCCAATTATTCACATAATCTAGGCGTTTTACAACTCCACAGGAGGCCGAAATCCTTCATACTCAGTTGGTTCAAAGCCTCTAAATAAATTGGCTGCAAGAAACCAATGGCAGCTTCCATCGCATGCTTCGTGTCATAATCCTAGTTCAGTCAACTCAATTGGAGTTGATGTGACAATTGTCCGAACACAAGTTTCTAATCTGACTCGTGGTTGTTTAACACACATTCTTAACAACGAAATTGACAGAAATTGGTAATTGGACCCACATTCTCATATATTCAATCTGCGCCCATTCATTCCTAATCCACCCATGACTATTCTACGCCGCGATCCATTTCGTGACCGCACGGGGAGTTCAAAATATACTCCAGGCGACATGCAGGGGGACGAGACGGTGTGAGACCAATGCATTGGACACGATCACCTGAAAGCAGAGCGTCTGACTAATTCCCGCCACCTGGACCGACTGGGTCAGACTTGTGTCAGACCACTCTGATGTCAAAAAGAGGGTCTCGTTTCACAACATTCCAGCGCTTTAGCTTCTAGACAATGAACTGCATATCAGAGTTCTGCATATCAGACTTGCTGCGCATGTATCGAGAGACTGAAAAGACCAGTAAACCAAGTAGAAGTCGCAGTGAAGGACACTCACTCTCGGCCCATTCAGACGGCTGATTAGCATAGCACTCCTGCCGGATCAATAACCTCATTGACTCGGTCTGTCTCCTCTATCAGGAATGATGGCAGACTCTCCTTTGTAACTCTATTCTTGGGGCAACTGTCCATTCTCCACAAACTCCTGCTCTATTTTTCAAACCGGCCTCAATTTGTTTCCTTCTGTCTTTTGGGATGCAAGTAAATAAAGCTGTCTAGATGCCACTGAGAAAGATTAGCATGTAGCTTTTCGCTTTATCTGGACCTGAATGACTGGAAGTGAGGGAACGGAGGCGCCACCGTTATTGCCAGAGTTTACTTTGCAAACCTCTTATTATCACGTTTTAGAATAAAAGATGTGTGAATGAGCAAGACAAGGAGCTACTCAAACTCCAATTTGCTCACAGCATGGCTTCATGAGCCCTTTCCCAAACCAAGCTTAACGGGAATATGGAAAGTTGGGCAGAATCCAAAAAAAATCCTTCTTTCTAATACGGAGACAAAACAATGAAGCGAAGAGAGTTTAAGACGAAGAGAAAGACCAGAACCATGAACCTCTGATGGCCTGAACTTTTTTTTTTTCCATCCATCATAAAAAGTCTTAAGTTTAAAATATTCGATCGAAATGGGGGGATTGACCAGTGACCTGATCCCAGGAGCTGCTTGGGTTCTGGGGGTTAATGGGGGATAAAGATTAGGAGGAACCGGGCTTCGCTTCATCTCCGTCCCCAACCACCTTCCCTTTCCAATCCCAAATCAACCCAACAATGAGAGCTTCCAATGGAGACGGAGCCCGGTTTCCTTTGATATTCTTCCGAGCTCTCGGCTCCGAGTGTCCAGAGCAAAGCCCCATGGAGGCTACTCTCGACTCCGGGGAGTGGAAGAGCTCTCTCCGAGCCATTTTAGATGGAAATGACAGGCGCTCTACTAGAACAAGAAATCAATTTTCAAAGCGAAGAACACGCTAGGCCGTCCAAGCGAAGAGTGAGCAACGCCATCCCTCGTCTTTAAACTCGGGTTAGATATGCTTAATTGCTGTAGATTTTATAATGTGTGTGCATTGGCGGTGTGAAGTTGGGCGGCAATTATACTTTTTTTTTTTTTTTTACGCACTGATCAGAGGACTTCTGTTCCAGAACAGATATGCTTTAAGAGTTCATCTTTGAAGATTTAAGTGGATACTCGTCAAATTAAAAACTAATATTCAAATCTCTTTAAGGTGGGGAGAGAGGAGCCGGGTTTTGCTTAGCCTTGTGAGGCAGTGACTTCTGGGGATTTCAGCCCCTGCCTGAAGCCAAGCCACCCAACCTCTTCAGCAAATGCAAACTTTAATCAGTCCCGCACCTCAAAGGCAGAGTAATGGCTTGGAATAGCCTCACTGATGGACGCTTTTCAACAGAGCCAAGCTGAGCGCTGGACTCCGCTGAGTTTAGCAAATCGGCAGCAAAGCGTGGGCTGTTATTGCTAGCGCAATGTGAAACTTTCTCAGCACAGATAAAAAAATGATATATTAATGCAAGTGCATTGACTGATTCATCCCAAATCAACCATAGATTAGGTGTTTCCCTATCTCCTTAAGCTTTTTTCCTTTACATAATGAAGCATAACACATTTTCTCAATCATTATTTGTACACAAATTATTTAAGGGACATTATACCAAAAAATGGGCAAAAATTCAGTCATCATTTACTCACCGTTAAGTTGTTCCAAAACCATTCTTCCTTGGAACTCAAATGGAAAAATGTTCCTAAATGTACTTTCGACTCTTTTCCATATAAATAAATGAGGATACAGGTTGCACAATTCATTCACAGTTTTACATATTTAAATAAACTTCCTTCATGATTAAACTTTACATGTTGCATCTAAATGCATACCATTTTAATAGACAACTGTTGATCTGTTTGTTGCAAAAAGATACTGAATAATTAAATCTGCTTGGAATACAGAGAAAGAGCACTAGTTTTATAATATTTTTGTAGTGCTTTTTTGTCATTATAGACCTCAACCTCAAATCCTACTTCCCATTCATTATATGCAATAGATTGGCCAGTACATTTTTTAACATTTCCCACAGTCTTTCATTTTTGACCCCATTTTTATCCCTTTAGAACATAAATTGTAATAACAACTGAGTACCTACAATAGCTAATATCAAGATCCCTAAAAAGTCAACAAATGTCTATCAGATGTGACCTATCTGCCTTGAATAGATGCAGGTTTCTCTCATTTACCCTTCGCAACTGTAGCCGCCTGTCTGGCAATGTCTACATCGCTAATCAGCGGTCACATTCTCACAGACGGTGGGATTCCTTATGCACATTTTTCACTTACTTGGTGACAAAACCATCATCAGGGCTTCAATGGAGGGCCAGAGAGAGCCGGACAACACGCTTGAAACCTTCACCTGCTAGTTTATGAACCACAATACATTTATCTTGACTTCAACCGCCTTTAACGTGAAACCTCACAACCGTCGAGGCCGTCGGAAACTAAGTGGACTCTCTCGACTATCATGATGCATCAAGAATCTTTAAGAGGTCCCCGGACTCTTCGTTATTAACGCTCCTCTCAGGATGTGGTTGATGGAATATATAATGGAAGTGATTTTTGAGAGGACATATCAATTATGGCCGAGACAGACAGACCGAACATGCAAATTAGCACTTTAAAGATTGCTTTTACTCACCGCTTTCGCCTTGGTTTCAGAGTACTCCTGCTGAGCTATGAGCAACGGCCATACCAGGTCTCATCCTGACCGACACAGAAAAGGGAAATGTGTAAACATACATATTTTTTTTCCTTGAGGCATGCATTTTTTTGCATATTACCTTTAAAGGTGGCAAAACAGCAAAAAATGACAGCGTAAGCATGTTATTAGTGATATTTAGGGAGTGTGCAATGACAGACAAGGTTTACTGTTTGTGTCACGCGAGCGTTTTTCATCTCCACGGCAAAATAATTACAACAAAGTCTGTCACAGTCCATCAATACGACAGGTCAATCAAATAACTGGATGTGGGCTCGTTTCACGTCAATGTGCCGCAGTTGCGTACGATCACGCTCTAGTTTTTTATCTCGTTTTCAAAGAGTGCATCTGCCAAAAAGATGAAAGTGTTGACAGAAGTACAAGAGAAGCTGTGTTTTTCGATCTTACCCTGAGGGGAAACTTTCAGTTGATGTCCGTTTGTTTGGGAGAGCTGAGTCCAAGTATGAGAGAATCTGTCAGAAAACAAACAAAAAAAGATATTATGCCTTATTCAGAAAGCAAATTTTTCAGTTGTAAATTTTTAAACGCACGTCGATACCTTCGTTTGCGTTTCATTCAGACTGACACAATTCACACCCAGAATAATAATATGCGTCAGAAATGAGGGAAAATGTTTAGCCCTCGAAACAGCTTGCCATGCCTGGCAGGTTAAAACTAACCGAGCATAAATCAAACTTTCCATCGAGGCTTCTGCCGTTTTTTTTGCTGACACTCACAGATATGTTCGACTAAATGAGCGTGTGCAGCTCAGTTCACCTCATTTTTGAAAAAAACTGCAAGTTGTAACATATTTCTTCTTTTTTTTTGAAAAGTACAGTTATGAAGCTACAGTATGGGACACACACACACACAAACCAGCCGAATGGCTTCGGATTCTCTGTCCCAGAATTCCAAAGACCCCTGTAGGCAACTAACAACTTCAGGATCCCGTGGAATGTGCTCCCTGAACTGTACAAAAAGAGGAGGGGGTTTGCTTAGGAGAGCGTTTCTGCAAACACAAACCCGCCACTACTTTAACCGCCTGTGTTTGAGGAGGTGTTACAAACTGAGACTGAGTGTTTGGAGGAAATAGCACAAACTGTCTATTAGCCCGAGTATTAAGATACACATCTTCCGCGCCCAATTACACATGCACGTATATGGCGTTCGGTTTAGGAGCACAAATAGTGTATATTTAAGCTCACCAGCTCAGTCAACATTTGAATGAGAGATTTATTATCAAAATTAGATTTAAGACTGTTCTGTCTGTGCTTTTTGTGCGCGTGCACGTGTACACAAACTCTGGAAATGAAATGCGATATAAAAAGCTCAGAATAATCATTCCGGAAAAGCGTTAATGTCCCGTTCATTTCCAACTGCCTCCGAGTTTGTGTTAATACCGCAACGTTTTTGGAGTGTAAAAACTCACCTTTTAAATCGACTTTTCCAATGTTATTAGTTCGCATGACCCCGTGGTGACGGGTTTACACAATACCGTACCCGTTTCAATTCAAGATCTCTAAATACTATCAAATTATACAGAGGTTGTCCTAATGCCACTGTCTGATATTTACATTTACAAAGTCGCGATAAACTATTTCAAATCAAGGGCAGGAATACCTCTCTGGTCCCTCTGCTGGGTGTGCAGATGAAAGAGGACATTATGCGAACAAGTCAGATTACAGTACACAATAATTTTTTACCTTTTCAAGTAAATACCATTCCCGTGTTAGGAGGTGGAAGCCAGTGTAATATATTTTGACTGAGGGCCGAACGGCCCTTATCAGCTCTAGTCAAGCAATTCAGGCCCCCCGAACAAAGATGAGTCTTCAAACTCCCTCCATTCATCAGCGGACGTGTAATTACCCCCGGTTCACAGTCTAGACGTTACCGCTTTCAGGGTATTTAAGATCCCCTTTGCAACATGCAGCATGCTCGCGCCCGGCCCAACGTTAAATCTGCGGCAGATAAATTAACGAAGAATGCAAGTAAAAAAAAAAAAGAAGCACGACCACAATGAAAAGAACTTTATCCTCCCTGCTGCTAAATGAGATTTCTTTGAAATGCAGATCAGTGGCGCTAGATTAGTGAATTTTAGCTGCTGTCAACATCATAACAAAATACAAATGCGATTGTTCGTCTGGGCCTTATCTCCTTGCTTCCATCTGCTTCTTCCCGTATTTACTCGGGTCGATTTACTATGCAGATCTAAATAAGACGCGCTCGCGGCACAATGGCTTCTTAAGCTTCTACATCAAGGTATTTGAGAGCGCCGTCACATGAAAAGCTGGCCCATCAAAGGCACATCCCTAATGAACTTCCCTATCACAGAGGGATGGCGCGGCGCTCCGGAGAGCCTCGCGGAGAGGCGCTAAACCACAGGAAGGATACCTCGGCAGCCCGGGGAGATTAACACGCGACGGGGACTCTCAAACAGGAGGCCGTCCGAGCCAAACCCGGGGTAGCTTGTGGATCAACGGCCAACACCCAGCACCTCAAGGTAAGATGGACGCTTGGAACGGTGCGTACAAAGCTGTGTTTGCAACAACGATGACAGTAATCTTCAAAGCCGAGGAATAACCTCTAATTTCACGCCATATTTGTTGCATCCTGCGTACACAGATGGGATTACAACTCAAATCCTAGAACTTACCCCAGAAATGGCTGGAAAAGTGAGGTGGGTGAGAGAAAGGGAATGTATATGAGGGTAAGAAGATGCATTTCAGGTTAAAATCGTCATGCACCAGTGGTTTACGGAGGGGGGCCGGGGCAATTAGCCCCAGAGGCAGCGCACACGTGGGACCGGCACATGTGGCTCGGAGTAGAGCTCTGACAACACGGCATGATGAGAGGGCAATGGGAATACGGCGGTGGGGGTTGAACGAGAGCGTGTGCCAGCCACGCTAGTGCCAGGTTCCAACTTCCGGAGAAAAAAAAAAAAAAAAAAAAGGAGCAAGGGGGGGGGGGCTGTATTCTCCCGCTCAGAAAACATCCTCGCATGGAAGCGGCATCCAATGGCCCTGCGGTCGTGCGACACAAACCGCAGTTGTCTTTTACGTGTCTTTCCCTCCTCCCCTCGCTGTCTTCACCCTGCCAAGTGGGCTCGATGCCAGTCGCATTTGCAACCACAAGGGACTGCTGCCTTTTTTTTCTTGTTTAATGAAATGACAAAACAACAGATTTACATATGCAGAAACAGGTGTTGTAACAGGTTTGACTCCTCTTGACCTAAAACGTGTTGCGTGGGGGAAAACGGAGGGGGAAAAAACAAGGGGGGGAAAAAAAGTTTATTAGCAACAGCTGCCTGGAGGGTGTTTAGGCTCTGATGGGCATTCAAATCTACACCATCTGCCCTGCTGGTTGCCAGAAGTGACAATCTAAATTAAAAACCACTCATCAAATATCATAAAAATAAACTATTGTATTGCTGTGGCCATATGCTGTAAGTGGCCCTATCAAAGACAAAGAGGGAGTCAGGAGGAGTATAATTAACCCTCCACTGTCTAAAAGACATCTCTGAGCACCAAACACAACAATGGCACATTCCCACAGGCCCCTGAACACATACTCAGAGTCAGAGCTACACTTCAGAAAGGATGCTTGTGTTTCAGTATTGATTCCTATTAAATTGTGCTACATATGTGACCCTGGACCACAAAACCAGTCATAAGTAGCATCAGTATATTTGTAGCAATAGCCAAAAATACATTGTATTGGTCAAAATGATACATTTTCTTTTATGCCAAAAATCATTAGGATATTAAGTAAAAATCATGTTCCATGATGATATTTTGTAAATTTTCTAACGTAAATGTATCAAAACTTCATCTGGACAACTTTAAAGGTGATTTTCTCAATATTTAGATTTTTTTCCACCCTCAGATTCCAGATTTTCAAATAGTTGTATCTTGGGCAAATATTGTCCTATCCTAACAAACGATCCATCAATGGAAAGCTTATTTATTCAGCTTTCAAATATATAAATTTAAAAAACTGACCCTTATGACTGGTTTTGTGGTCCAGGGTCACATATTAGTGTTAGATAAATAGAGGATAGAATATAAAATCTGATTAATCAACACAAACACCTTACAAAAATGACTGCAATACTGTGGTATAGTGATGAAACCAGAAGGAAATACTGTAGTATTTTACTAAATGATTAACATATTCATTGATTTAGGCTAAATATGTCAAAAAATAATAAAATAATATCAATATTAATAATAAAATCTAATTATTCTACACTAACCCTTACAAAAAAGCTACTTTAGTGGTACCATGGTACAATGATGGTATTATACTTTAATAATTAATTATCATGGTACTGCATGATTACCATATTCATGATGCATATAAGCTTAAATTCTGACTGACAATAAAATATTGATATTAATAATAATAAAATCTGAATTTTACATAAAACAGGTGTCAACATGGTAAAAAGTTGGTGATAACGTGGTATTTTGATATACACCATGGTGCTGAATGATTATCATAAACATAATTTATATGTGACCCTGGACCACAAAACCACTCTTAAGTAGCATGGGTATATTTGTAGCAGTAGCCAAAAATACATTGTATGGGTTAAAATAATCAATTTTTCTTTTATGCCAAAAATCATTAGGATACTAAAGTAAAGATCATGTTCCATGAAGATATTTTGTAAATTTCCTACCATAAATATATAAAAACGTACTTTTTGGTTGGTAATATGCATTGCTAAGAACTTCATTTGGACAACTTTAATAGCAATTTTCTCAATATTTAGATTTATTATTTTTTTTCCTGCCTCAGATTCCAGATTTTGCAAATAGTTGTATCTCAGCTAAATATTCTTCTATCCTAACAAACCATAAATCAATGGAAGACTTATTTATTCAGCTTTCAGATGATGTATAAAACTTAATTTAAAAAAATTGACCCTTATGACCGGTTTTGTGGTCCAGGGTCACATATACATTCTAAATTTACAAAGCATTAATACTAATGATAAAATGTGAATTGTATGCACTCATTTTTACAAAAAAAACATGTTTTACATGCAACTCACACTTGTACCATGGTACATGTCCACAAAAACAAAACAGTTTCAAGAAAATCCTTGTATTACTGTTACCATATGGAAAAAACATGTACTTTTGTAAGCATAAAAAAATACTTTGTTATACAAATTAAATGTCAAGCACAGCAATCAGGCATTCCTTTAAAACAATAGAGAAACATGAAGGTCAAACACATTAACTCACAACGTCAGCTCAGTAACTCAACAATAACAACAACACGAAGCAAATCCAAGAAAACAACAATTCGGGCCAAAGAGTCGAACTAAAAATATTCACTCTGCCCTTGTCAAAGACAAAGGGAGCATTAATTTGCCCTGTTATTATTTAGAGAGGGCAGGAGGAACAAACCTGAGCCCGTCGTGACCCTGCCACAGTGTTGCAACTTGTTCTAGAGCGATGCCAGCAGAAGGCAGCACCATATGCCCGCAGCCTCAGGCCCGATGCTCTTTCTGCAGCCTAATACGCCTGTCAGGAGACGTTACTGTCACAAATCCTCTGTTTTTCCACAACGTGTTTCAAATAAACAGATTTTTTCTCTCTTGCTAACAGAATTGTCCTCAGAGATTCCACTTACAGCTACTGTACAGACAGCATCTATGTTTTATTATTGTTTTATATATATATATATATATATATATACATGATCTTTTTTTTAAATAATATAACTTTTACAAATATTTTGAAACATTTTGAAAAATGCATTTTTTAAATAACCAAATTATTTGTGCGAAAAAAATTTAATAAATTAAAAAAAAAAGAAAACATGCTGCATAACTGCAGAAACTAAACCTGGCGTAAACAGCATCACACAAACAAGCATCGAGTCGACTTCCACACTTCCTCTCGTCACAGGCCACGGGCAAGTTTGGTCCGAGCGGGGCTGACCTTGCCGTTTACTACAAATGACGCCCCCCTTCATCCACGACGACTGGGGTTTTAAGTCAACCAGAGACTAAAACGCTCAATAAATCAGTGCCTTCAGCCAACAAGAGGCTGTCATGCCTTCAAATTGGAAAAAAAAAAACTATGACAAAACATATCAGCACTGATAATATCAGCTAAGCATACAATTAATAATTTCAAGGGCATTTGTAGTAAGATAAGATGCTTATGGGTGATTTTTAATACCTCTCCATAAAGGTCATGTGATAGCGTTCATGTGAAAGAGAGCGCCGTCAGAGTCAAAAGACTGTACAGCTGGGGATTACACACCATGTTTAAGGGGGAAAAAAATATCATATGAAAGGTCTAAAGCATTGCAACCTCAGCCAATACATTAAAATAAGCATAAAATTCTCATTACTGACACTCAAAAGCATTTTGTATTTCTAATAGGTGACCTCAGAGGAGCCACTCTCTGAGTTAGTTACTGAAGCACACCAAACGTCATTAGGATGATGTGGATAATTACAGCACATAAGACCTCTTAAGCATGTAATACAGTCTTTTATCTGGAGAAGTCAATCTCTGTGAGGCTGACAGCTAGCAGCATATGATCCCGGTAAACAAATACTTTCACGCGGCACCAAAGTGCCATTAAAGGCCAGAACTGTCAACACAAATTCCACTCTTGCGAGAGAAAAGGAAAGGGAGGGGGGAAAAAAGAAAGAGAGAGAAAAAAAAAAAAAAAGACTTGATCACCTCTCGTTGCCTTAACGTGCATGAAGGTTGTCATGGAAACATTTCTGTGAAGTTAACATGGATACAAACAGAAGGCTTTTCAGCTTAATTGCCATTAGAGTTTTATGACCCTGTTTAGGGATGTATATTAAAACACACGGGGTAACACTTCAATAATTGGGATAACATGACTGATTGAGAATTTCTCAAAAAACACCTTAAGTTTAAGTTCAGGTGTGTATTTTGTATTAGACACCACCATATGAGAGAATTAAACTCTCGAACAATGAAACAGTCCCACCCACATTACTCTCAATACGAATATTCAGCTCGCCGTGGCATCTTAACTCAGACGAATGATTTTATTTTCCTCAGTGCACACACATTAATCTTAAAAGGATGTGTCTTTTTCTTTTAACGCAAAGCAGTGTGTTGCACACACCCCAGCCGATGATGAATGCCGTAATCAGGCTGCGACTACAAAAACATCAGGATAATTCGAATTTAGGCCCCTCTTTCCTGTCGCGGGTCAGCCGTGCCTCCCTCCCTCCACGTGTCGTACGTGAAACATCACGCTCATTGAAACACTGCTAATTAAAATCACCTGGGAAGAACTGCGTGGGGCTAACAAAGGGCCGGGCTTCACGTTACAGAGCACGTCTGGAGCTGCCGAGGTGTGTGTGTGAATGTGTGTGTGTTTGAAATTTTACTACTGCTATTACGGCCTCTTTGAAGCGACACGGCGTCGAGTGACGAAGCGCCATGATGCACACCTGCACTTCACCTGCACAGCTGCCCGAGTGAAACTGAGGTGCTTCTGCAACCAGAACTCTCAGAGCTAATCACAGCCACCACAGAAGCTGTAATACTATACACCTTGTTTTAAAAAAAAAAAAAAAAAAAAAAAAAAAAAAAGTCACCCTATTGATTTAGTCCCAGATCCCTTGAATCCACTGAAACTGCTCTGGCAGTAGATGTGGCTGAGTCTTAAGAGGAGTGCTGTCCATTAACACTCCAATACATCAACCTTACTGTCCTGACACTCACTGCTCCTATGAGCAGCACTAAACCAATGAAGAATTCACTCTGGATTATGGAAATGGAGCAAGCAACCACGGTAAGATTAATGTTAACCTTAATAATAATAATAATAATAATAAAATCTAATATATACATACATACATATATATATATATATATATATATATATATATATATATATTAGATATTAGTATAGTTAGTATTTAGTATCTGACAATACTAAATTTAATGCAAAATCACAAAGCTCTAAAATACATCAAAACTAAATTACTGAACTCCAGCAGTGTGTTAAAATGAATAAATTACCTAATTTAATTTTTTTAAAACGTACCAAAAATGTAAACTATAAACCTATTAAACACTCATAATCATTTGAGTATAACTGTACAAACTGTAAACGTAGTAAAATCAATTATACATCGAGTACACTTCAACATATTTACAGTTTATGCCGTTTAATCCACTAACTAAAATCGTTTACTGTTAAATAGACGGAAATTGTGTTGTTATTATCATCAATAACAAAGTAATGCACGTTAACGTTTCACACAGGTTGTTTTAAAACTAAAACGCTCAAATAAACACTGCTATAAACACAACAAAAGTTGCTGAGCACAAAAAGACGTCTAATAATCTAACAAGCCAAAACTGTCACTGGATGTTTATTGTTTATAACGACAGAATCACAGTACCGACGTCTCTCAAACTCTCAAACAACACAAACACTGTCAAAACAACAAATAAACCATCCGACAAGCACTAAACAACCCATCTGCAACTTCTCAGTCAACTCAAACTCGTACAAAAAGGCACAAACGTTAAAACTCACCAAAAGAAGTGGATGTATCTCCTCCGCGGATGCAAAGTTTGGCGTGTTTACGAGTCGGCGGTTTATAAAAAGCGCTAAAAACAAACGCTGTTGATATTCCTCCGCTCTGAGTCGCAAGACGCTGCTGTCTTCAGTCAGTGTGCTGCTGTTATTACCGATGCAACAGTAAAAAAAACGCCCGAGTAACACCGACTCCTGTTTGAATGCGCTCGCATGACGCGCAACGCGAAGCGGCGGCTTGTTTTTTTGTATCTCGATTCAATACATCGCAATGTATCGGCCGAGTTTTGGGGGGGACTAGCTTATTAGAATGCGGGGAGGCACTTACGCGGACGTGCATGTTGTTATTTTTTGGCGTACTGCGACCCCACGTGACGTCATGTCCACCTGCTGGGTAAACAATACAGTTATTAGAAGTTGACGGAGTTTGTTTTGTTTATCGAGTCTCTTAAATACACTAATAAGAAAACAATAACAGTCGTTTCATTTGCTGAAGAGACGAGTAGAGATGAGGAACAGCAATGTGAAGTGCCATCTTTTATTTTATTTACCTGTTTTATCACGCTCAGTTTTTTTGTTTTGATTTATTAAAGTGTAATTCCTGATTAAATATACATATTTATGTATTATATTATTTATTATGAATAAATAAATTGAAACCTCTTTATAGAGGTTTAAACGTGTGTAAAAATGTGAAGATGAGCAATGTGGGAGAGTGATGAAAACAAAGGAGCAATTGAGAATTCTTGTGCTTTGTTGGAAAATGTTTTCTGTGCTTTCTTTTCTTTTTATCTTTTTTATTTCCTTGATTGTTTAAAATAAATTCAAGCTGTTTTATTTTTTAAAGCAGCGTTTTTTTATTTCTTCAAGCATGAAATGTATCAACACTTGCTCAGTTCACACACCCCATGTTCATTTAAATGCACCTCGAGCTGAGCAACTGTAGATCATCAGCATCATTTTTTTCGTTGTGTTGAAATATTATTTGAGTGATCAGATGTTTGCTTTTGAGCATTTATGTGTTTGAGTTGCTATAGCTCTTTAGTTGATACACATACTGTAATGAGTTATGCATTATATGTGTACTGTAACTGTGTGCCACTGCCTTGATATTTTCATATGAATAAAATGAGAAAAAAATGATTTTCAGATCAAAGATTGATAATATCACAAGTTTCCCTTTGTGAATTAATTATTCCTGTCTGTGTCTGAATTAACTGTTTTCATTACATGTTGTGGTTGCAAAAATAACCTGCATTAAAAAAAAAAAAAACTATTGGTATGAAGGATGGATGGTCATGTTTTTTCTTTTTTTAATAAAAAGTTGTATACTTGCATATGATCAAAATATTATTCATGCATGTTTAAATAAAGAGGCTGTATATATTTTGACTTGGTTTTAATAAAACATTTTTAACACTTCCAAAATCTGATAACAAATATTTGACAGATGTCTACAGAGGTGTTAGGAATGTTTTATAAAATTGATCAGAAATAGAATATTTGATGCCTTCTTTTCAGCACATGCATGCTTTAAATAAAAGGTTTATTTAAGAAAATCCAACATTTCGTGGGTTTTATCACAAAGGAATCAAAAACGCATGCATTTTCTATATGGATTTTAGAGAGAAAAATCATTCTGACAAAACAGGCATGAAACATAAGGGTTTGCTGCCGCCTACTGGAATGTTTTGGAATCCACTTTTGGTTCTCAAAGAACAAACAGTGTGCATACAACTTTGATTAAACACTGCCACCTAGTGGTCAATTGTATTCATGCAGAAAACTACTTAGTGCAAAAAGTTTACAGGAATTCACAACTATCTACCACTGAAAAGTCAAAAGCCCGTAAATAAACAAAAAGTGTACATTTCTATAAACTGATGAAGTAAAACTATTTATGAAACTCAATTTCAGTTCCACTTGGCTACATAAAAAAACATTTATTGAACACAAACTGATGTAGTGTGACAACATGTGCCAGAGCAAAGCATGTTGTCACAATATGGGGTAAGTTGTCACAACGATCACTACTGATCACTGACAATTGTTTTGTTCAAAATATGAAATAATATCTAAATAAAATGTATGTTTATGTATTTAAAATACATTACAGGCTGAAAGGTTTTTCAATCAAATTTAAACAGTAAAACTAATACAAAATAATTCAATACGCAGACAACATATAATCAAAATGAAATTAAAATAATCATTAATGCAATGCATAAATTGTATAAAAAAATCGGACACATTATCATTATATCATCTGAATGACAGTGTAGTCATTATGTTTGTTTGCTTATCCAACACATAAAAAAAAATATTGTAAATGCCAGAATTTACAAAAAATGGTCTCAATTATACAAAGACAGTTTTATCTAGGTGTTTGAAGCTAAAATTCAAAAACACAAGCACACATAGTTACAGTTTTGTATAACCCTTGAGCCAATTTCCCACGTGACAACTAGCACATTTCCAACTTCTACATTTCCAAACAAAAGCATTGTGTTGTGTGGTGCGGATACACATATATAATTCAAGGGGATTTATCTAAGCTATCAGGTTCTGCAAAGTTCAACAGACGACATGAACACATCAAAATATCCCACGTCTACCAGACACTACTGAACAGGACGACCAGCATAGTTCAGTAGCACCCACAGCTATTTTTATGCATGGCAACTACACAATGTTCAGCTGCAACCTGATGCTCTGTGCCTAGTCACACGTTGTGAGGGTTTTAGGCGGTTAGTGTTGTTCAGACTAACCCATCCCGCATTACCCGGGCATGTCTGGGGATGAGCTTGTACTCTCCATGGTCTCCTCCAACCCGGAGCCTCCCATCTGTAAGGACTGGATAATGAAAATCAGCAAGAAAAATGTAAAACTGGAGAAAAAGGTGGATGGGTTATTAGAGGGAAACTCTGGAGATGAATCCGAGGAGGTGGAACCCGAGCCCCCGCCGGTAGCCGCACGAAGAAAGGTGTCGTTTGCGGATGCCTTTGGTCTGAACCTGGTTTCCGTGAAAGAGTACGACAACCGGGCTTCATCAGGGCTGGATGGTAGACAGGGTGAGGAATACTACATCTCCTGCCTCTTCAATATCCCAGTGTTGCACCAGGACATGGAGGTGAGACTTCAACAGCAGAAGCTGGAGCTGGAGCGCATCGAGCTGCTTCCTGGATCTACCACGATCCGTGGCATCGTCCGAGTGCTTAACCTCAGCTTCCACAAGGCCGTCTACGTCCGTGTCACTCTGGACGGCTGGCAGAGCCACTTTGAACTCCTTGCCGAGTACATGCCCGGGTCCAGCGATGGTGAGACGGACTGTTTCTCTTTTCATCTCGTGTTGATGCCTCCATTCCAGGTCGAAGGGTTGCGGGTGGAGTTCTGTCTGCGGTACGAAAGTGCTGCTGGAACCTTCTGGGCCAACAATGGAGGGACAAACTACATTGTCTTCTGCTATCAAAGACGAAGGAGCGACCTGAAAGAGAAAGAGAGTGAAAAAGAGAAGATGGTAGAGGAGAGTAACCAAAAAGGTATCAGGAGCTGCCTTAAAACAATCAGGTGGGGAACACTGCAAAAACAGACACTAGAATTATCACAAAGTGCTAGGGATCTGAACTCTGGCGTGTAACTCATCCCAGATGTGAGTAATACCGTAAATCACACAGACTGTCTAAGAAATGTACAGACTTACAATTTTAGACTTGTAGATGATAAAACTGTCCAAAAAATGTCATATATGTACATTGAAAGAAAAAGGATTTTGTTGCAATGCAGGAGGGTAATTGCATAGCAATACCTTTGGCAACCATTCAAAACATCCTACCAACTGCACAGCAGCACTAAAAATGACTCAGAACAGTTACAGTAGCAAACGCACAGCAGAACTACAAACCAGCCTGTTACGCCTTATGGTTAAACTTTGTTAAAAAGGACATTCACTTTGATATGGTGTTTGCATATGCATGTGGACACAACCATCCTACAATGATACAAATCCATTTAGTCCTTTTTTTTAATCCCAGACAAACCTAAACAATGTCAATTATCAAGCCGTTTTGATTTTCTGAGCAGTGTGATGTCATATTTATCAAGCCCCGCCCACAACTGCTGATGGACTGTCCTTAGCATATTTCCGCCCTTAGTTGTCCGCTGTCCACCATGTTCTCCACATTCAAGCAGCTGTGGTGACAACAATATCTTGTAAGCAATGTAAGTGCTATACAAAAAAACGGAAGAAGGGGTGGGGTAAGAAGTAGCTCATTATCATTTAAAGAGACATGCAATGAAATGGCTTGCTGTGAATAGTTATGTTTGAAAGGGTAAAAAGGGTTGTTTTACATGACCACTGAGGAATTTGAACCAAAGTATTTTGCAGACCTTAAAGAATCATACCAACTTGTGAAAAATGGGCTTACGGTAGCAAACACACAGCAGCTAATCTTAATTATCAAACGGTTTAGATTTTCTGAGCAGTATGATGTCATATTGCTCAAGCCCCGCCCACAACCAAGAAACAACAAACCAGGCTCAGTCGTGGGGCCAGTTCTCCACTGGCCAGACGAACCTGCAGTTTGTTCCATGTTGCAGTTTGTCCAGTATTAGCATATTTCCGCCCTCAGCCAGTTGTATACTGTCCGCTGTTTCCTCCATGTTCAAGCAGCTGTAGCGACAATGTCTTAAGCAACACAGGTGTTTGATATTTGGATGTAAAAGTGAACAAAGGAGTCTTCATTTTCTCCCAATATGAGAGCCACTGAGGCTCTTATGTCAATTTTGTGTAAAGCTGCTTTGCAACGATATGTTGAATTGAATTGAGGATGCAGTGGATTAGTTTTGTTTTTGATGGTAACACATCACCAAATAAAAAAAAAATAAAAAAATAAAAAAAAAGAAAAGGGTGGGGTGAGCAGTAGCTCATTATCATTTAAAGAGACATGCACCGAAATGGCTCGCTGTGAACAGTTGTTTTTTTAAAAAATGTTTTTTTTTTGTTTTTTTTTTTTTTAACCAGAGTATATTACAGACATTAAAGACCTTAAAGAATCATACTTGTGTTCAGACTTGTAAAAAAATGGGCACCCGATGTCCCCTTTACATAGGTAAACTTAGTTTTAGACGTATTTCTCTGGTTGTCCAATCAAGCACTGTTTGTTTTGACTGGCGATGTTATGTTTGAACATATGCCTGGTGTGTGCGACTGAAAACCTGCCGTATATATTTACAGTAAAAAGACCTACACGGAGGTGACACCTGCAGAGGCGAGTGGTGAGATCTCAGGTGGGTTTCTTATGTAGAGATCTGGCAATAGGGAGCTTTGATTCTCAGGATGAGAGACCGAATTTGAGTTTTTTTTTTTTTCCAGAACAAGTCACACCCAAGGCCGGGCATACTAGTGAGAACAAACCAGAGAAAGAAGCGGGAATCAATTCCTGCAAATCCCTTAAGGACTGCTGCAAAACTCTGGTAGGGTCAATGAGTGCTCTGACAAGGTTCAGAGACAAAGACGGGCATTTAGAAAGGTAGTTCACCAATAAAAAAGATAGTTTGCCAGAATAATACCCATTTATTCTATTGATACTGTAAATATATAGGCTTGAAAACACACTCTTGGGTGAACGATCTCTCCATATTGTCTCTTGTTTGACAGGTGGATCGTCGTAGGAAACGCCGAGCTGTTCGTTTGGCAAATGCGCAGGACTACTTTGATCAAAAAGAAATGGAAGCCCAGATGGGAGGTAATTCCAGCCCAGATGAAAGTACCACATCCACCCCAAGGCTGAGTATACCAAGTAGAACCAAATTGCCGGTTGTCCACAGCCGACAAGGATACGGTATGGACACGCCACCGATACTGATGTACCACCAGATCCCTTTGCTTTCCCTGGATTGGGGCAGTACCACAACAACACCTCCCCAAGCAAACCCTCCAGATGCCTGCAGTGAAACAAGCCATCAGGTTGAAGATCACCAAGCCATATCGGCTTCTGAGGCCTGGGAAGCTTTTCTTAACAGCACTGATACGCAGGAACAAGTATGTGTTCCTCCAGAGTCCGAAGCTGTTGTCCCGACAGAGGACGAGAGAGCTGAGAAAGACCACAGTCAAGAGTCCGCTGGCAGGAAAGCAATGGAAACTATAAAATCTGATCCCGTAGAGCCATCAAAGGATCTGAGCACGAGTCCTTCTAGAGATCAGGAACTAGAGAAAGAGCCAAGGGTCACTACCCTGCCATGTTCAGCCCAGGGATCAGAGCCAGAGAGGGCGGGAAGTGAGTTAGAGACATCTCGTGACCACCAAGCCCCACATCACGAACACACAAGCGGATCTCAGAGTCAAGACACGACCAAAGCAAACCCAGGGGATGAAACTCGAACCGCGCGTGACACCGAGACTCAGAATTCAGAAGCCGAAGATGGAATCTCACCTGAAGAATGCACGGGCAGCTCCGACACCTTAAAGGTTAAAGAAAACACACACAGAGCGGTCAAAGACACCCTGACATTTACGGGGATCGGGGACGTGCCGCTCACAAATAGACAGGCCGAGGGATCTTCAGAAAAGGAGAATAAAAATAAAGACGATAGCGAGGAGCAGGTGGAAATGAGGGCGTTTTGTAGAGAACTACATGAAGGCAGTAGAAAAGGACAAGATGAGACATCTACGGATCACAGCGCAGAAATACAGAGCGTTTCATCGTGCGAGAGCGAGGCATTTATTGAGAACGAATTATGCACGTCGAACAAGAGTTTTAACAAAGACAATTCAGAGCTACTGGAAAAAGAAGAGAGGCGGTTTGAGGCAAACGAAGGACTTAAATTGAAGGAGCGAATGAATGAGATGACTGCTGGTGCTGAAGAGGATGAAATGCATTCAGAAACCAAACGAGAGCTTGTAGAGGACTCCCAAGTAGATGGAGGAGGGAAAGAGTTTGAGATTCACGCTACCAAACTTGCACCCAGCCACGTACCTATCTATCCAAAAGTTAGCACTGACACATCCAAGCACATCCATCGGACAACTTCATCTGTCACGTCTGCAGAGGAGGACTTTGAGCTTGGGAAGACTCTTAGAAACTTTCAAGAACCCCAGCGATTGGACGGAGAGGATGAACTCTCCACGCCGCTACCCAGCATTCACCTGTCCTGTGTGGATGGCAATGGCTGTATGCTGTTGAGAGAATTCTGCTCGCTGGGTCACACGACCAAGGCTCTTGTTTATGCTATTCTGTTTGTGATCTTCATAGCGGCGTATCTCTACAACCTGACGACCTGCATGGCCCTCTATCTGTTTTCGTTGTTCTGGTGGTGCAGCCAGGGCATGAAGCAGCGTCTGGACGTGGATGTCGATGTGGACTGAGACCAGACAGAACGTTCTTGAAAGTTTCTGAGAAAGTTTTTGTCAAATTATGTGTGACTCTGAAATGAAAAGTTACAGAAAGTGATTCTACGGGCCCAAAATCACTTGACAAAGTTAGATTTAGGAGGCATTTTTGTTTGTTCCCTTCTTCTCACTTGTGTTCCCAATAAAAGTCCCATTTTAAACAGGTGTCTTTTAAATATAATACTAAACCTAAACAAATAAATACTTTTACTTTTAGTTTTTTAATTAGTCTTGTTTTCCAGTAAAAATATAAAGAAATCCTTAAAGAAAGATAGATTACTTCACAAGCAACAGTGAATAAGATATGAAGACTTATTCTGATTTTCCTATAGTGCATTGTGTATATGTGTCAAATTAGAAAAAAAAAACTGACAAAATACGTTGATATTAAAAACAGAATCTGTTAAAATTTCATGAATTGTTGCTTCTTAAGTAAATGTATCTTCTTTTAAGGATTTTTTTTTATTTTCTAGTTTTAGGGGTTTTTTTGCTTTGTTTTACATTTTGTTTAGTGTTTGTTTTGTGTTGCTTTGAGTTTTTTGTTTGTGGGTCTTGTTTATTTGCTGTTGTTGATTTGTGTTGTTTTGGGGGTTTTCTTTTTTTGTTTTTACATTTTGTTTATTTTTTGTGTTGCTTTGAGTTTTTTATTTGGACATTTTTATTTGTTTTGTTTTTCTAAGTTTTTTTTGTGTTTTTTGTTTCTTGGTTTGTTTTATTTTGTTTTGTGTTGCTTTTTTATTTGGCCATTTTTTATTTGTTTTGGATTTTTGGTTTTGTTTTGGGTCTTGTTTTGTTTTGTTTTAACGTCATTTTTTTTTAGTTTTGGGTATTGTTTTGTTTTGAATTTTGTTTTGGGCCCTATTTTTTGTTTTTTTTTTGTTGTTGTTGTTTTACTTTTTCTGTCTGGACACATTAAAATGGGAGACCATTTAATCTTTTTTTTTTCTTTTTTTTTTCATATTTAATGTTAACTTTTATATTTTACCTGGAAAAGTTAACCCCTTTTTTGTTTTTAACAAATTCATACCTAAGCACAGCTTATAACAGTAGCATTTCATCATAAGCCTTTGTATCAAAAAGTGAAACATTATTCAATATTTTGACTGGTACTGTACCTTTATGTAATGTTTGACTAGGTTCATATAAAGGTGTACTGAATGCCCTATGTAGCCCGTGAGGACACAGCTGCATTTCATGTCTCTTTGGGGATGTGTGTGATGGACGTGACATTTACTGCAAATCCCATCATGTGTCTGTTCCCAAAAGAGAGACAGAGAGACGAGGGCCTGAGAAACGACAGTGCTTCTCGACCCTCTGATCTGTGAACATAACTCTATGCAATTCATACCTGTTAGCCTTAAAGTCATAGTTTATGCACAAGTGAAAATTCCCCTCATTTGCTCACCCTCATGTCTGCAGAAACACAAAATGAGTTTTCATGATCTTCTCCACGCAATTGGAAGACTAAAGCTTTAAAAAGCCATTAAAACATCATAAAGCATCGTAAAAGTAGTTCATATGTGAATACGGCACAATCTATAACAAGCCTAATTTACATAAAAACATGGTGTGTCTGGGCTCAAAAGAAAGGCACGATTTTTACGCCTCGTTGAACTGAATTATGGGTGTTTAGTGAGTAAGACGCATCATTTTGAGCTAAAATACGACACATAAAACTGTTCATTGAATTTGCCAGTGTGTTGGACAAATGCATGATCTCTGTTTATATGTGAGTGTTGTAATAGAGATGTGTGTGTGTCGCTGTGGTCATATGATCCAGTCTACTATCACTCTGACCTTTCGGTGTCTAGCTGCTAACCTCACGTCCAACTCGAGCTGCTCATCTGTACAGAAAGAGCACACATTCACGGTTTTACTTTTCTTAATACCTCTCTTCAAAACAACATTTACTGTACACTTATGTAACTAGTCTTAAGAACACTAAAATCCCCAAAAAAAGGAAGCTAAGAATTATATTTTTATTTATTCACACATAAAGCATAAGGCTGAATAAGGCTAAAAATATTACGGTGAACTCCAAAAATATTTGTCAGCATAGATGTCAACATTGAACCAAACTGGTTTATGCCGGTTAGAGCCGGTTTGGGGACTGTGACAGCAGAAACATGATACTGTATTACCATCCAAGGACATTCAAAGGGCATCTAAACTTCTCAAATGTGTTTTTAAACTTGTCTGTAGCTAATAATGTCTTGCATTTTTACATGCTGTCCTTCTATGCAATTTCATGTATTTACATTGCATACAGTGTTTAAGTGTTTGCAGATGATCCAAGCATTCACACATGGTATTTTATGTCAGTCTGCAGGAAAAAATGAAAGAAATGCTTCAAATAAATTGACCACTAAACACTGGCATAAAAACAACTCAAGTGAATAAATAATAGTCACCCAAAGCAAATATTCCAGAGCACTTAGAGTTATTCATAACAAAATAATGTGCACCACTTGTGGTTTTAATATGCAGTTTGTGCTGACCAACTTCACATTGAGTCTTTCTAATGTGTTTCCATTGAGCTCAGCATGGTTTGTTATTAAAATGACTCAGGAGAAACATGATATTCCCATACCCCACTCAAAGATGAAAGACACGTGATAAAATGTCGCTACGAGGTTTTTTTTTTCCGAGGCGTGAATACTTTAGATGTTTCATGCATGCTTGCTTTGCAGTTAATTATGTGTTACGTGTTGGCACCCTTTCCCTATTCTTTCTGTCCTCTTTTTCTCCGTTTAAACAGTGCTGTGCTTCACAAATCCGCATACATGTCAAATTTAGCATTTTGAAATATATGGCAACTTCAGTTAAAGTTAATTGTAATCTAAATCATTAAAACAATGTTTTATTATTGGTGAGATTTTCACTTTTTTAAAAAATCATTTAGACTATATTTTTGTATTTTATTTTATTTTTAAATTAATTTTATGTTTAATTTTATTTTTGAATTTTATTTGTACTTTCTTTTTATGCATTTAATTTGTCTTTTTTATTTTATTTGTCTTTTATTTTATTTGTACTTTAATTGTATTAGATTTTAGTTTTTATTTGTACACAATTTTTTTAAAACTACAAATTTTATCATTATTATTATTATTATTATTATTATTATTTTAACCATATTTTATTGACAAAGTAGGGTTGCAACCACTAGATGGAGCCACAACAGCACTTTTCCTCCTGACAGCTCAAACTGGAACAAAGCAGTCTGGAGGAAATTCACCATGACAGATTGTGCTGGGTCAAACACTCAGTCAGCCAATGAAAGCCAATGAAATGTGTAGCTGCCACGTAGAAAATTGTAATATACACAAATATTGATTGAATATGTTTGTTTTGGGGACTGAAAGGCTAGCTTTAGCTCACGGCTAAAACAGAACATGCTACCTGACACACAATGGCAGCACGTACCACTGAGACCTGCCTTGCTTTCTCATACACGCACACACATAAAACACACAACACAGTCATCCGTCTTCTCGCACGTCCAAGCACAGAATCTGGGTTACATCCTGGGTATCCCAAGAGGCCAAGTGCTCATACATCATTATTGAAACATCCCAAGCTCCCGAGGACGGATCACACATATCTCCTAACGCTCTCTAATCTTTTTCTCTCCCTCTCTGGGTTATGTGTGGGCTTGCCAAGTTACCTCATCCCTCCCTGTATGCATTTATATAGTGTTGAGTATGTTACCAACAGGATGTAGAGCGGCATTCTGCAGACTCTGCAGAAATTGTGGAAAGTGCAGAAGCAATCAAGTTAAACGACTGTCCTTTCATGCTATTCACAATAACACTACTTTTGATAAATAACCACAGTTGCTAAGTTTACATGCAGCCTAATGATTCATTAATAATTTGACTAATAGTGCAATCAGAATGAAAAGCATTCATGTGGCTTGAGAAGGTAGGTCATAACTGGATCAAAAAAACCTTCTAAAATCACCCAACCAAACCTGGTAAGACCGGAAAAACATCCCAGGCTAGTTTAATAAAGTTATGAATCCAACTAATTTGACTCAACTGAGCTAAATCTGATTGCAAATGCAATACGACTGACAAAGTTCTTGCAGGTCTTAACATAACATGACGAAAAACATTTTAAACCAGCCTAAACCAGCTGGTCTTAGCTGGTCCTCTATGTTTGAGAAAGGTTTGGAGCACTTTTCAGCTAATCAGACTGGGAGACCAGATGGACAACTTCTAAAATGATTAGAAACTGGCTAAGACCAGCAGGACCAAAATATATAGATTGCAGTCTGATTAAATTGGCCGAGGTTGCAGATATTATAACCTGGAAAGAAAACATCCTAAACCAACTTAAACTGGATTGCTGGTTTCAGCATGCTCAGATTGATTTGTTGGCAGGTTTTGGAGAAGTTATGGGAGACCAGATGAATGTACAGCTAAACCATTATAAACCAGATAAGACCAGCAGACCATTTTAGGAGCTTTTTTTTTTAAAAAATTAAAATTAAAATTAAATCTCTAGATTTGGAATGGCATTCTGATTAAATTAACAGAGGTACTGCTGATCTGAACTTCACCTGGACCAAAAACATCTTAAACCAGTCTAAATTGATTTGCAGATCTTAGTCTGTTTTCTAGGTTTCAGAGAAGCTTGGTGCACTTTTCTGCTGCTCAGACTTGGAGACCACATTGATGACTACCTAAGACCATCATAAACCAACTAAGACCATTTTAGGCTGGCTTAAGCTAACATTTGCATCAGGGTAAATCTTAAAATATATAAAAATCTCTAGATTCAGTATTATAGTTGCATTAAACTGACTGGGGTTGCAGATTTTAACATAGCCTAGCATCTTAAATCCGACCTATCTGAGTAACGGCACCAACGTAACCCCTCTAGTTCAATTCCCCTCACTTGCTCTAAGCGAGAATCTAACTGGGGTTTCCAGCATGGAAGGTAGGCACATTGACAAGGAACTCTAAAGACCACAGCCTTAGTTGCTAGTGTAATGGGGAGTAAGGTTTAGCGACACTGCTCTTACTGGCTGGCCTCCATTACATTCACTCCCTTAAACCTCACTTTCCTCCAGGTCACGTCACCAATATAACCCCTCCGGTTCTACTCCATTCACTTGCTCTGAGTGGGATTCAAACCAGCGTTTCCAGCATGGGAGGCACACGCTAACAAGGATGCTAAAAACCAAAGCCTCTATTGTCAGTTGCTACTGTGCCTCTTGACATCAGGGGAGTGAGGCTTACCTGCACAGCCCTTACTAGCTTACTAGCTTTTGTTACACTCACTCCCATAAACCTCACTCCCATCCGGGTCACGTCACCAATGTAACCCATCAGGTTCGACTCCGCTCACTTGCTCTGAGCAAGATTCAAACTGGCGTTTCCAAGATGGGAGGTGGGCACATTGACAAGGACACTAAAGACCACAGCCTCTAGCACACCTCTTGAGATTAGAGGACTGAGGTTTACCCACACTACTCTTAGTGTCTGGCCTCTGTTACACTCACTCCCTAAACCTCACTCTTCTTCGGGTCACGGTACCTTTCTGGTTCTACTTACCTCACTCGCTCCGAGCAGGATTCGAAATGCCGTTTCTGGCATTGGAGGCAGCCGCGCTGACAAGGATACTAAAGACTTCAGCCTCTAGATTCAGTCGCCTTTGTTACACTCTCCCCTCCTAAACCTTACTCCCATCCGGGTCACGGCAACAGTGTAACCTCTCTGGTTGTACTCCCCTCACTCACACTAAGTGGGATTTGAACTAGCGTTTCCGGCATGGGAGGCGTGCACTAACAAGACCGAAGCCTCTAGTGTCATAGCCACTAGTGTACCTCTTGAGACCAGGAGAGCGAGGTTTTCCCACACAGCTTTTACTAGCCAGCCTCCGTTACACTCACTCCCATCCGGGTCACGGCACCAATGCAACACCTCTGGTTCTACTCACCTCACTCGCTCCAAGCGGCATTTGAACCGCCATTTCCGGGATGGGAGGTGCGCACTAACAAGACTGAAGCCTCTAGTGTCACTCGCTAGTGTACCTCTTGAGACCAGGAGAGCGAGGTTTTCCCACACAGCTTTTACTAGCCAGCCTCCGTTACACTCACTCCCATCCGGGTCACGGCACCAATGCAACATCTCTGGTTCTACTCACCTCACTCGCTCCAAGCGGCATTTGAACCGCCATTTCCGGGATGGGAAGTGCGCACTAACAAGACTGAAGCCTCTAGTGTCACTCGCTAGTGCACCTCTTGAGACCAGGGGAGCGAGGTTTTCCCACACAGCTCTTACTAGCTGGCCTCCGTTACACTCACTCCCATCCGGGTCATGGTACCAGTGTAACACCTCTGGTTCTACTCCCCTCACTCGCTCCAAGTGGGATTTGAACCGGCGTTTCCGTCATGGAAGGTGACCCGCACAGCTCTTACTAGCTGGCCTCTGTTACACTCACTCCCAACTGGGTCACGGCACCAATGTAACCCCCGGTTCTTCCCCTCCTCACTCA
The DNA here is from genome assembly GCF_022985175.1 of Labeo rohita. Taxonomy (NCBI): domain Eukaryota; kingdom Metazoa; phylum Chordata; class Actinopteri; order Cypriniformes; family Cyprinidae; genus Labeo; species Labeo rohita. Next base: position 41,484,037 of record NC_066872.1, read on the forward strand.
TTTCAAATTGCGTTTCCGCCATGGGAGGTGGGTGCATTGACAAGGATGTTAAAAACTGCAGCCTCTAAAGATACATTTTCATTATACTGTAAATTTAACATAAATAACAGACTCTGAATCTGCACTTTAGATTAATGAAAATAGACATATCTAAACCCTCTCATTCTGCTTTTTACCCATGAAGTCACTATTCACTTTGTGCTATCAGTCAGTCACCCAAAGCTTGTCTGTCACGTGGATCCAAAACCCTCTGAACTCTTCTAGGCCAGAGATGAGAATGAAAAGAAGACGAAAAAGAAAGATAGTGAAGAGAAGAAGTGTTGTAGGTGTTTGGAAGTGTGCCCATGGACCCCTAAGGGCCTCTGTGGTGCCCTGGTGGCTTCACTGGATGAATCACGATGAGGAGTCGTCTTGTGCTACGGCGCGGGCCCTCAATGCGAGGAGACAGGTCGCTCCTGAGACAACGTCCCGCGGGAAATAGGGGTTGACCCGCGTTGCTCTCTCTCTAACACTCACTCATTCTTTTTCTTTGTCACAGGGCCAGTCTGGACAGCCACTCGTCCTGAGCCAATCACTTCAGTTTGTTTTTACGGTAATTAGTCATCTGTGAGTTCACAACAGACTGCAATCAGCAGTGCGCGTGTACCGCGGCCCCAGATACCTCGGCAGCAGTCTATACAGATTAGTGAAGTGCCAAGACAAATGAAATGTTAGCATAGCGTTGGAGCTGTGGGCTAGAGGTTGATGCATTACCTAAGGTTTTTTTGGACATGGGATCATAGCAATAACATAGTGTTTTGGACATTTACATTAACATTTGCAAAAGTACTTTTAATAAGATAGAACACTGAGTTATGGTGCTCATATGGGAAATTTTACTTTGAGTCTGGCTTGCAAAATTTTCCTAACCCTATTGTTTTTGTTAATAAAGATAATAATAAAAATAATAATTATTACTATTATAATCAAAATGTATTTATTTATTTATTTATTTATTTATTTATCATCAGATCAGATATGTTCTCAGTGTAAACAGACAAATAACTTGACGCTCACGCCTGGTCAGAACACGTCTTAACATTACTGTGTACTGTGTTTTTATTTATTTATTTATTTTTTTTTTAATCATGAGAACAGTTTACTGCAAGACTCGGAGAGAGGTGAAAACTGGATGATTCATCCCAACTGTTCCGAGAGAGTTTCACTCCCCCGCTACTCTCAATGTTCTGTCTCATTCTCTTTCTCTCTTTCACACACACGTACACTGTGAGATTGTGAATGTCAGATGAGTATGTCTCAGTGTGTCATGCTCTTTTATTCCTGTGCTCTTTCTGTTACGCACTCGCTCTCTTCCTGTACCTCAATAACGACGTGTTTTATTCTATATACAGTCCACTCAGGTCTCACTTTATATTAGGGGTCTCTAACTACTATGCGCCTTTTCAAAAATAGTGAACCATTGTAAAAATTTTGTATTGCATATCACTCTTGCTGATATTGAGGTGGAATATGGTTAAGGTTAGAGAAGGAGTAGTCAACAGTGTAATTATAGATTACAGATTTAAGGAATTTTCAACTACAGTGTAAAAACGTGTACGCAATAAGTGCATTGTATCAAACGGTTAATTTAAAAGTAAGTACATAGTAGTTAAAGATGCTTAATATAAAGTGGGTCTTACACACATAATTACATATAACTGAAAAGCATAATCAAAGCGAAACCCTTACAAAAAATACTGTGGTGGTACCACGGTACAGTGATGGTATGGTACTTGATATGTTCCTAATAATTACCATATTCAAGTACCATTCATGTATCAAGGTAGCATGGTATATTGTTAAAAAACAAGGTATTTTAATAATATAAGCCTAGAACCATGGTAATTCTATGGTACTTTGATATTTACCATGGTAGTAAATGATTACCACATTCATATACTAATGCATTTACATGAATCTCCAAAAAAAACAGTAGGGTATTACCACGGTATATGCAAATAAAACACATTTTTTCCTTGGTACTGTACATATAAAAAAAATAATATTAATAAAAATAAAATAAAATAAAATAAATAAATAAATAAATAAATAAATAAATGTAAAACAAAAACACGTAAAATGTATCAATTATTATTTAATAATATAATTTATATTTATTTATTTATTTAGTTAGTTATTATTATTATTATTATTACTGGTAGGACATGTATCAAGGTAGCATGTTATACCATGAAAAACAAGGTATTATAATAGTATAAGCTTAGAACCTTGATAATACCATGGTACTAAATGATGATCACATTCATATACAGTACCGTTGTATTTACATGGTTCTCCAAAAAAAACAGTAGCACATTACCATGGTATACGGCCTAAACACATAATTTCCTTTGTACTGAACATGTAAAAAATAAAATAAACTAAAATAAAAATAAAAAAATATTTACAAAAAAATATATAATTTATTATAGGGTCACTTAGCTTTTTTTAAAAATAATAATAATAATAATAATAATAAATGCTGTATTATAAATCATTCTAAAGTGCTATAATAATGTATTAAAATAAATGTGTAATAATTTATCAAAAAATGACAACAATAGTAATACTATTATTATTATTATTATTAAAATTATTATCATTATTTTTATTATTGGCAGGACATGTATCAAGGCAGCATAGTATACCGTACAGGGTAAAAACAGAGTATTTTAATAACATAAGCCTAGACTCATAAGTAAGTAAGAAGTACTGTATTATAAATTATTCTAAAGAGTTATATTAATGTATTAAAATAAATGTGTATTATTATTATTAGCAGGACAAAAAGTTATTGGTGGTTATTGTACTATGGCGATAACATTATTAACATGGTACTTTACAGTACTTCCAAGAATACTACCATGGTACCATGTTCAAAAAACACATTTCTAAAATGTGGAAATTTCTAAACTACCGCAGCAATACCAAAGTACCTTTTTATTGCTAGTGAAAGCAGAACTGTACTGCAGCGATATACGGCTTCGTTAGGGTCACAGCTCTCTACACCCACCGAAACACATCCAAACACATCCGAAGAAGCTAAAGAAGGCGGCAAATGGATTGAGGAAGTGTCTTCTCCGTCCACTGGATTGCACACGGCAGCGTTAGAGCTTTCAATCACCCGCTCCAGGCCCAACTCAACGCTCGGCTCCACAGCCATCGAATTACGCTTTATTATCGCTCCCTGTCCAACACATGGACCCCAACATGACATCCATCTCCTCCACTGCAGCGTTCACCGCCTGACAAGTGCTCAGACTAGGCGTAAACACAACCTCTGCCGTCATTCCCATTGCTGAAGGCAAAAACGACGGCACAGAGTCCAGCCTGAAAGGAAGGGACCAGCGAGACGCTTGTTTGTGGAGATGAAGAGGAGGTGTGTTGGATAATGATGGCTAGTTCGTGATGGGTATATTTGGTGTGGAGTGTAGGTGGAAACACAAGTAGGTGCAAGTAAACTGAGGCATATTTTAAAGAGACGTCTGGGGAGATTTGATTAAAACCGGCTTTATTCTATTACCTACAGGAATAAAGCATAATTAGGTAGCGACGCACACTGTGAAAAGTCACCATGTTTATTCAGGCTAAAAAAAACATGCGCGGTAATGATGAAGCGCAGAGACGCTATGCGAGATATTATTCTTGTGCATTTTGTCCCCACAGCCGTCAACGACTGTCTGTTCGCACAACATCAGAAAATAAGGCTTGGGGTCATCTCAAAACGTCTGGCTCCCTCTTTTGATGCGCACACACATTCGCTAACATCATCCGTTCCATAAAGCGTGGAGAACGTCGCCAGTGATTCACATGGGGTCACATCACAGGGTTTTGAGGCTGCATATGTTACCACCACACGCAATAGAGACATCAGACCGCGAAGGCGTCTCGGTGCAACATCTAACGGTGGTATACGAAAAACGTCAGGACAGCGTTTCTGAACTTGTTCCACTGGTGACCAGTGTGTGGCATTGAGTTTTTTTTCTGCATCATGCTGTCTTGCAAACAAGCTGATGTTGCTGACGATTACATCAGCAACGGTAATTGATGTCGATGACAACATTTATACTCGTCCTCGTTGGATTCCCACTAGGCTGCCCAAACGTGTCGGTTTAAATAAAGTTGAAGTCCTCCAAACGGGAACTGTCGCTGGTTTATCTTCTCGAGAGAGGTTTGCTATGGCGCTGTACAATAGCCGGTTGGACAGTGAATTTACAACAGAAAAACCTTTAAAGAAGTACTATGGTACAGTGATTAGATCAGATAGTTTTACCAAAGTATTTTGGACATGTACACATTAGAAGTATGTAAATACTATGGTACAAAAATTGTAGTACCTATATATGGCTCAAAGTACCGTAGTATTACCGTAGTATTACCTTCTGTAAGGGAAAGTACTCCAAAAAACATAACATAACATAACATAACATAACATATGTAAGTAACTAAATAAATAAATAATCTTTATATGTTGTTGTTTAAAGTGCCATAGTATTACCTTTTGTAAGTGAAGGTACTAAAATAATAAAATAAAATAAAATAAAATAAAATATAACAATTTTATGTAATAATTATTAAATATTAGAATATTTTTTTTAATTATTTATAAATATATATATATATATATATATACACACACACTACCGTTCAAAAGTTTGGGGTCAGTAAGACTTGTAATAGTCTTTAAAGAAGTCTCTTATGCTCATCAAGGCTGCATTTATTTGATTAAAAATATAGAAAAAAAACAGTAATATTGCAAAATGTTTTTACAATATAAAATAATGTTTTTTATTTTAACATACTTTAAAATAGAATTTATTCCTGTGATGAAAAGCTGAATTTTTATCAGCTGTTACTCCAGTCTTAAGTGTCACATGATCCTTCAGAAATCATTCTAATATGCGGATTTATTATTAGAATGATCAATGTTGGATAATATCAACAGTTGTGCTGCCAAATATTTTTTGGAACCTGTGATTTTTTTTTTTTTTTCAGGATTCTTTTATGAATAACAAGTTTAAAAAGTACAGTGTTTATTCAAAATATAAATATTTTATAACAATGTAAATTATTTATTATTAACTTTTAATAAACTTTTAATTATTAACTTAATACATCCTTGGTGAATAAAAGTATTAATTTCTTAAAAAAAAAAAAAAAAAAAAAAAAAAAAAAAAAAAGAAACAAGAAACAATAAAAATGTACTGACCCCAAACTTTTGAACGGTAGTATATATATTTTATAAATAAATAATTAAATAAATAATTAAATATATATATTTAATATATATATATATAATATATAATTATATAAATTATTAATAAATATTATTATATATTAATTATTATATATAATTTAATATATACTTTGAACCATATATATAAACATATATATAAACAATATGTGTATGTGTATGTGTATATATATATATATATACACACATACACATATTGTTTATATATATGTTTATATATATGGTTCAAAGTACCATGGTATTACCTTTTGTTAGAGAAGGTACACCAAAAATATATCATATAATATAATATAATATATATATATTGTTCAAAGTTTCATAATATTTCCTTAAAATAAAAAAAGCATAAAATAATAATAATAATAATAATAATAATAATAATAATAATGATAATAATAATAATAATAATAATAAAAATAAAATAGTTATTTAAATATTAAAATAATTGATTAATTATATATATATATATATATATATATATATATAAATATGGTTTAAAATACCATAGTATTACCAGAGTATTATCTTTTGTAAAGGAAGGAACTAAAAAAATATAATATAATATAATATAATATATAATTATTACAATAATAATTATATTATATATTATAATATTTGATATATATAAAATGAATCAAATAAATAATAAATAATCAAATAATAATAACAAATAATAATATAATACATTATATAATAACTCAGTCTAATAACTGTTTAAATATTACAATAATTTATTCATTATGAAAATATTATATATATGGTCCAAAGTACCATGGTATTACCTTTTGTAAGCGAAGGTACTTAAAATATATTATAAAAGATATATAATATAATATAATATTACCATTAGTATTACCATCTGATACCATGGTATCACTTCATTACTTTTCTGTGAGGGCGATGACACATTTCAAACCTCACAGAGAAGAAGCTCAAATAAACTTGTATGAAAAGTGTGAATGAATGATCTTATGTTTATCAAAAAAAGAAAAAACTAACACCAATCTTTTCACCCCAGCAAGTCATTTAATGGTAGCAGAGAGGTGAGGAAACAAGGCACGCAGCTTCCACAGGATGTGAAACAAAGTCGACAGCCCTGACTTTCACCTCTGCAAACGCTAGCAGCTAAAACCACCTCCACTGAGACGCTCACACACGACTTCCACTGTACTCACAAATTACACCTGACTCACACCAAAAAAAAAAAAAAAAAAACTGGCCTTGATTACTAAAACCAGTGGGCTTGTTTTTATTGCTCTGGTGGAGGTTTTATGCTTGCTATGCATGGGGGGGGACGTACATTTCCTCGCACAGCTTTTCACAGAGATTGATTTTACCTTGAGTGGCGTGCTAGACAAACAGCACCTCGGCCTGCAGCTGTCAGCTCATGAGAATTACTGCCTACAGCTCATGTGGATGTGGTGTACCGGCTTATGTATGTGTGCTGTATATACCTGATAAAACAGCTTGAACTAGGCTGAAGTGATTTGCTGCTAAGTGTCCAAAACCCCTTTAAAACAGTCCAGCCTGTTCAGGTTTTGGAAACTATCAAACCAGCTTAGGCTAATTTTAAAGGGTTCTGTCCTTAATTACTCACCCTCATGTTGTTCCAAA